>NW_019942672.1:289009-290070 GCF_002910315.2 Salvelinus sp. IW2-2015 | reverse complement strand
TCTCTTCGAGATCTTCTGCCTGAATGTTTTATGGGACACATCGAAACTGTCATTTATAGAAGAGTAGTAGGCTAGTTCGGGTCTGGTAACAAGACTGAACGGCAGAGCTAAGGCCATGGGCACTTCACTTTTACTAACACGTAACCACGGTTATAGATCTTCAATACCATTTAACCTTCAGCGTTAAAGTTACTGGGCTCAATTAACTGCATCATATTTAAAAATGCTTAATTTATTACTCTCTCACTTAAGAATTTCCCAAACCACAGATACAGTTGCAATATTGAACCATTTCCAATGATACTAATCTATGGGCTCGTATTACAGCCTCGCGTTTTGTGATGCTAATCTATGGGCTCGTATTACAGCCTCGCGTTTAATAACGCTAATCTATGGGCTCGCATTACAGCCTCGCGTTTTATGATGCTAATCTATGGGCTCGCATTACAGCCTCGCGTTTTATGATGCTAATCTATGGGCTCGCATTACAGCCTCGCGTTTTGTGATGCTAATCTATGGGCTCGCATTACAGCCTCACGTTTTCTGCCCTTCGGGTAGGTAGAGAGAAAACCTTGATCACACATAATGAACTAACAATTAGCATAGGCTACAAGGAGTCAGACCTGAGAGAGCTGCATTCTAAAACAGACAGATATATAGATTGGATTGATTATTTAAGAAATGTATTGAAACATTGGTTGATTCTATTGATTCATTGGTTCTGTCACACAGATCATCATCTACACATGCTAACGAGAGATGGTGACAGTTGCTAAGGAGAGAGAGAGAGAGAGAGAGAGAGAGACGCAGAGAGATAGAGAGAGCACGACAGAGAGACGCAGAGAGAAACGCAGAGAGAGCGAGATGCAGAGAGACACAGAGAGAGAGACACAGAGAGAGACACAGAGAGAGAGACACAGAGAGAGAGACGCAGAGAGAGCGAGATGCAGAGAGACACAGAGAGAGAGACACAGAGAGAGGCGCAGAGAGAGAGACAGAGCGATGCAGAGACGCAGAGAGAGAGAGACAGAGAGATGCAGAGACGCAGAGAGAGAGAGAGA
>NW_019942672.1:276248-288985 GCF_002910315.2 Salvelinus sp. IW2-2015 | reverse complement strand
CAGAGAGACACAGAGAGAGAGACACAGAGAGAGAGAGCGAGAGAGAGAGAACGTCAGAGAGAGAGCACAAGAAAGACAGGTTCTCTCCACAACAGGGAAGGTTCCAGAGCAGGCAGTCCTGATACCAACTACAAAGGCCTTCCCTCCCTTCTTCCCACATTAGGTCATTAATATTAATGAGACTTCCTGCCTTCTTGTTTTATCCGATATGAACATGAAAAAGCGTAAAAAGCATCAATTCCAGGAGTAGTGGCAACAGTTTGACCCGTAGCCCCGACGGGCAGCCGCGCCAGACTTCCTGTTCAAAGACAGGGACTCCTTTCATCAGGGGATGCTTTCTCTGCCGCAACACTGTCAGCCCATGCCATCTGGCTTCTTCTGACGAAACGCTAACTTCAAGACGCGGGCTACGTTGGGCTGCGCTGTGTTGGGCTGCGCTGTGTTGGGCTGCGCTGTGTTGGGCTGCGCTGTGTTGGGCTGCGCTGTGTTGGGCTGCGCTGTGTTGCTGCGGTTCTTGGCTGCGTGTCTTGGCTGCGGTGTCTTGGCTTGCGGTGTCTTTTGGCTGCGGTGTCTTGGCTGCCGGTGTCTTGGCTGC
Organism: Salvelinus sp. IW2-2015; assembly: GCF_002910315.2. NCBI lineage: Eukaryota > Metazoa > Chordata > Actinopteri > Salmoniformes > Salmonidae > Salvelinus > Salvelinus sp. IW2-2015. Next base: position 288,390 of record NW_019942672.1, on the reverse strand, counting down.
GGTGTGTTGGGCTGCGGTGTTGTGCTGCGGTGTCTTGCTGCGGTGTCTTGGCTGCCCGGTGTGTTGGCTGCCAGTGTGTTGGCTGCAGTGTGTTTGGTTGTAGTGTGTTGGCCTCTGGTGTGTTGGCTGCGGTCTGTTGGCTGCGGTGTGTGGCTGCGGTGTGTAGGCTGCGGTGTGTTGCTTGCGTGTTGTTGGCTGCCAGTGTTGTTGGGCTGAGTGTGTTGGCTGCAGTGTGTTGGTTGCAGTGTGTTGCTGGCAGTGTGTTGGCTGCCTTGTGTTGGCTCTGGTGTGTTGGCTGCAGGTGTTGGACTGCAGTGTGTTGGCCTCTGGTGTGTTTGTTGCACGTGTGTTAGGCTGCGTAGTTGGCTGTAGGTGTTGGCTGGTAGTGTGTTGGCTGTAGTGTTTGGCTGCATTGTGTTGGCTCTTGGTTGTGTTAGGCTTGCAGTGGTGTTGGTTGCAGTGTGTGGTTTGCAGGTGTGTTGGTTGCAGTGTGTTGGCTCTGGTGTGTTGGTTGCAGTGTGTTGGTTGCGGTGTGTTGCTGCGCTGTGTTGGGCTGCGCTGTGTTGGGCTGCGCTGTGTTGGGCTGCGCTGTGTTGGGCTGCGCTGTGTTGGGCTGCGCTGTGTTGGGCTGCACTGTGTTGGGCTGCACTGTGTTGGGCTGCACTGTGTTGGGCTGTGCTGCAGAGCGAAGCTGTTTGTTTGAGGAGACTTTAGAGGGCTGTCACAGGGCTGGGATGATACCAGTATTGACATATTTTCTTCATGGCAAAAAAAATTTAAACACGAAGCAGACCAAACGCTTTGGTTCTGTAAAATATGGTGTGCTATAGCTTGAAAAATAAATACATGTGACTCTGGATGACAACAAAATGATGTTTTGTTTCCTTGCCATGATACTAACGAGTATCACGATACTGGTATCGTCCCAGACCTTGTGATAAACATACTTTAGTAACTGGACTGAGGCTCGCCCGTTTCCAGACTGCTGCCCCGGACCGCGTGCTACCTGCCTGTTACCACTCCAGTTAAATAATATTCACTGTTAAAACTGTCCACCAGGACGTGTCCGCTAGCCTAGCAGAGACAGTATGGTGGTAGGAGCCAGGCTGAGGCTCCACAGTACTCCAACCCAATAACTCCACCCCCTGTACTAGGCTTGAGAGGTATACACTACCTCCACTAGGCCCTAAACCATCCCCCCCAGACTCACCTCCACTAGGCCCTAAACCATCCCCCAGACTCACTCCACTAGGCCCTAAATCATCCCCAGACTCACCTCCACTAGGCCTAAACCATCCCCCAGACTCACCTCCACTAGGCCCTAAACCATCCCCCCAGACTCACCTCCACTAGGCCCTAAACCATCCCCCCAGACTCACCTCCACTAGGCCCTAGAACCATCCCCCCAGACTCACTCCACTAGGCCCTAAACCACCCCAGTACTCACTCCCCTGCCCTCACTCATCCTCCCGCACACATACTCCAAACCACCCCCCCAGACTCTCCCTACCCACCAATTGCTCTCCAAACGCTCCGGAAGGGTTACTGAACCAATGTCTGCTCCTGTCACTGTAGCCCACATTCACAATATGCTTTTACACACAAACACCCGCGAGCCTTCAAGAACAGCTAAATACCCCGCTGGTCCCGGGCCTGCCTTCAGACATCTGTAAAATATTTAGATTTGCTGCCCCACGACCGCAGCACACTGGCAGAGGTCTCCAGTCCCTCCAGCCGCAGCTTGGCAGGACATCTGAAGGAGCCAGAGCCAGCTCCTTGGCCTCATGGCTGCTTTCACAGCCACCCTCCTCCCAGCCTCCATCTCTTCCACCCTCCTCAGCCAGCCTCCACCCGCCCTCCCTCCATCCCAGCCTCCCTGCTACATCCTGAAGCGCTTGTAGCTCCCAGCAGCTCCTCTCCACTGCAGGACACGGCCGGCTGAGCCTCTCCTCTCCACTGCAGGGCAGGACACGGCCGGCCTGCCTGAGCTTCTCTCTTCCCACTGCAGGCAGGACACGGCCGGCCGAGCTTCTCCTCTCCTACTGCAGGGCAGGACACGGCCGCCGCCTGAGCTTCTCCTCTCCCACTGCAGGGCAGGACACGGCCGCCTGAGCTTCTCCTCTCCCACTGCAGGGCAGGACACGACGCCTGAGCTTCTCCTCTCCTACTGCAGGGCAGGACACGGCCGGCCGGCTGAGCTTTCTCCTCTCCTACTGCAGGGCGGACACGGCCCCCTGAGCTTCTCCTCTCCCACTGCAGGGCAGGACACGGCCGCCTGAGCTTCTCCTCTCCCACTGCAGGACCAGGACAACGCCCCCCTGAGGCTTCTCCTCTCCCACTGCAGGGCAGGACACGGCCGCCTGAGCTTCTCCTCTCCCACTGCAGGGCAGGACACGGCCCGCCTGAGCTTCTCCTCTCCTACTGCAGGGCAGGACACGGCCGCCGCCTGAGCTTCTCCCTCCCACTGCAGGGCAGGACACGGCCGGGCCGCCTGAGCTTCTCTCTCCTATTGCAGGCCAGGACACGGCCCCCTGAGCTTCTCCTCTCCCACTGCAGGGCAGGACACGGCCGCCTGAGCTTCTCCTCTCCACTGCAGGGCAGGACACGGCCGCCTGAGCTTCTCCTCTCCACTGCAGGGCAGGACACGGCCGGCCGCCTGAGCTTCTCCTCTCCCACTGCAAGGGCAGGACACAGGCCCCCTGAGCTTTCTCCTCTCCCCTGCAGGGCAGGACACGGCCGCCTGAGCTTCTCCTCTCCCACTGCAAGGCAGACACGGCCCCTTGAGCTTCTCCTCTCCCAACTGCAAGGGCCCAGGACACGGCCCGGCCGCTGAGCTTCTCCTCTCCCACTGCAGGGCAGGACACGGCGGCCGCCTGAGCTTCTCCTCCTCCCACTGCAAGGCAGGGAACGGCGGCCGCCTGAGCTTCTCCTCTCCCCCTGCAGGCAGGAACGGCGCGCTGACTTCTCCTCTCCCACTGCAAGGCAGACACGGCCCCTGAGCTTTCTCCTCTCCCTCTGCAGGGCAGGACACGGCCCCCTGAGCTTCTCCTCTCACTGCAGGCAGGACACGGCCGCTGAGCTTCTCCTCTCCCACTGCAGGCAGGACACGGCCCTCTGAGCTTCTCCTCTCCCACTGCAGGGCAGGACACGGCCCCCTGAGCTTCTCCTCTCCCACTGCAGGGGGGAATAAAAGTAATGTCCAGGCATTCAGTGTTAACTGGCAGAGCCCACAAGGGATCTTTAATAACAGCTTAGCCTAACAAGTGATGCATAATGTTTCCTCTGGGAGGCACAACAGAGTGGATATTACTATCTTTTTCTGTTCGTATATATAGTTTAAGTTGGATGTGCATAAAAAAAAAGACCCAGAGGGGGCCCCGGTAGCGGGAGAGCCCAGGACAGAGGGGGCCCCGGGTAGCGGAGAGCCCCAGGACCAGGGGGGCCCGGGTAGCGGAGAGCCCAGGACCAGAGGGGGCCCCGGGTAGCGGAGAGCCCCAAGACTAGGGGGGCCCCGGGTAGCGGAGCGCCAGGACCAGAGGGGGGCCCTGGTAGCGGAGAGCCCCAGGACCAGAGGGGGGCCCGGGTAGCGGAGAGCCCAAGACCAGAGGGGGCCCCGGGTAGCGGAGAGCCCAGGACCAGAGGGGGGCCCTGGTTAGCGGAGCCCAGGACCAAGAGGGGGGCCCTGGTTAGCGGAGATCCCCAAGACAGAGGGGGCCGAGGTAGCGGAGAGCCCCAGGACCAGAGGGGGCCCCAGCTAGCGGAGAGCCCCAGGACCAGAGGGGGCCCAGGACCAGAGGGGGCCCAAGGACCAGAGGGGGTATTTAAGGCAGCAAGGGCAGAATAGTCGGGTTCTTAAGAATCCTCTCTCCATGCCTCGACAAGGGTTCCAGAACCCCAGGACCTGAGACATAGGACCTGAGACCCAGCGAAGGCTGCTCCGAGGCTGGTCACAAATGCAGGAAGTGAAACAGAGACAGACAGTCTGTCACACACACACACACACACACACAGTCACACAAATGTACACGCTGTAGTCAACATGCTCTTTCCTGCTGTAAATCCTGTGTGAGAGCTTCAAGACTAATTTGCGGTGATGTTGGAACAAACGCCCACAGCGACACAGTCAACACTCCTCCATTTGAAATGATGTACTGAACTCTTTCTGCAATGCAGAGCGCAAATTCATTCTGCTTTTGTCTCGTCTCATGACAAATGCATACTGTTGCTGTCATTGCTCTACTGTTTACAGTGGCACATAGCATCTTGTAATTATTCCATGAAAGTGAATCTGTATCCTGGGGGAGTTGTAGTATGTGTGTTTGGTATAATCTAAAGAGATGTGGAGGAAAGGGGGACTACACAACAACAAATAAAGGAACTTTGTGCTTTTGAGCGATCTGTTCCAGCACAGTTCACAATCTGCCAACTTGGCTTTAGCTGCCGCGCCAACGACAGGGCTAGGCCCCGCTCACAGGGCTAGGCCACGCTCACAGTGCTAGGCCACACTCACAGGGCTAGGCCCCGCTTACAGGACTAGGCCACGCTCACAGGGCTAGGCCCCGCTCACAGGGCTAGGCCACGCTCACAGGGCTAGGCCACGCTCACAGGGCTAGGCCACGCTCACAGGGCTCAGAACATAAATACACAGTATATGTCTATGGACTGGCTCATGTGTGAGCCATAAAAGCTAATAGAGAAAGAGAGTTAAAATACTAAAATCATATGAGCCTGAGCATAGAGACATTTATGAGGTGCTCTTCCCTGGCTAAACTGTACGGTTTAGTCAGCTGTCCAGACTTATGTTACATTTTAGAATAATGTCAGAAAACCAGACGTTCTTAATAATTTAGGAAAACCCTATTGTACTAATATCGTATCTTAATTAATATTCAATAAAGCCTCATTAGGCCTACTTTGGGGCAATATTGGTAATCATATAATAGGCTAAAATAAACTGTTATCTTTTTAAATACTGTAATATCTTCACACAGAAGTAGATGGGCTATTGACGGAAAAATAGTGAATAACAGTGTGACATTGTGTGAGTCCCTTCGGAGTGATATAAAGAGCGGATGTTGTGTTGTCATTAGGGCTGGGCGATATATCGAATTCATTCGATGAATTTGAATTTATGTTTTAGTGCCTGTATTGCAAGAATTGAGTTTGTGTTTTTTTTTTTTTTATGAGAGTTCTGTCTTTTTGGTCTCGTCTCCTTGGTGCCTTCTGTGCTGTGTGCACCTTCCCACTCGCAGACACCAAGCCCCGCCCCCTTCCACTCACAACAACAAAGAGGAAAGCTCACCTCTTCCTCTCTGACAACAAGCAGTTTCAACTCACAATTTGCATTTGAGGATTGGTCCAACACAAAAATCGGTCATATGGACACTGAAACACATCGAGACATTCATTTTACTTTAATAGAGGATAACTTAATCTTTCTAACAATGCCCTTTTTATGTCTCAAAACTCCCAAAAAGTAGAACAGAGCAGACAATACAAAAAAAACAGGAGTTTCATCAATGAACATGATTGGAAAATGTATCCTCAGTTTCTGACTCACGCYGCAATTGCGGTACCGCTAGCAGRATTTTAGCAACAGACAGTTATGAGCTAACTGTTTAGTCTCTGTTTTATAAAATMAGCATAAAAATACACATTTATATCAGGAATTGGCAAATCGTTCTCATTCTGATAAATACGCATCTTATCCATGTAGGCCACCTGATTTCAACATCTAAACAAAAGTGAAAGGGCTATGCTGTTCAAACTGTTGGAGACAGACAGAAGGGTGTGTTCATAACAGTTTAAATGTTCTACCTTGTTAGCAAGCAAATATATCCAAGTTGGCTAGACTTTAAATATACAGATTAGCTGGCTACTCACTAGCACATGTGCTTGAGAGATTGTTAATGAGACCTGTGTTAATGTTCTAGAATGCCTGCTACCAGAAGCTAGTCATTTTTAATGAGACCTGTGTTAATGTTCTAGAATGCCTGCTACCAGAAGAGAGATTGTTAATGAGACCTGTGTTAATGTTCTAGAATGCCTGCTACCAGAAGAAGATTGTTAATGAGACCTGTGTTAATGTTCTAGAATGCCTGCTACCAGAAGAGACATTGTTAATGAGACCTGTGTTAATGTTCTAGAATGCCTGCTACCAGAGAGAGATTGTTAATGAGACCTGTGTTAATGTTCTAGAATGCCTGCTACCAGAAGCTAGTCATTGTTAATGAGACCTGTGTTAATGTTCTAGAATGCCTGCTACCAGAAGCTAGTCATTTTTAGTGGATGTGTATTGTGCTGGTTAAAATGTCAACAAAAAGGGTATTTTTCATAGACAGACCTGAAAACCAGGTCAGTGATTACTGCAACAAAAAAGCAGGTTAACCTATTTTAATAAAATAAGTAAATTATTAGTGGGTCTTATGGTTGAAGGCTTATATTTAGCCTAACTATAATTTTACAAACCCTGAATTCAGTAGATTATTCCTGACTGTTTGAAATGCAGTGTATTTGACCTTAAAATTGTACAACAAAGATTAGAGAAAATKTTTTATTTATTTATCAATCAATCAAATAATAAATAAATAAATATAATGAATTGCCCATAAGTTGGAAAGAAAAGAGAAATATGCTTTTTAGGCCATATCGCCCTGCCCTTGTTGTCATGGCCTGGGCTAACCCAGGAGCCCACCAACTGCTGCTCAGACTTTACACAGGGTCGGAGGTCAGTAATTTACTGTTTGTATGCCTTTGTAGTCAGTTTTCCCTCAGAGCACAGCAGACCTTGATGAGAAAGGGATCAATGTTTCAGAAAATGAAGAACTTTCATATCAAACCAGGAGCCGGAAGGCATCCTCGAAGGATATTTGAATCTGTGAACATCAGTGACCTTCATAAGATATAGAATGGAGATGATAGTCAAGCCTGTTCCTCAGATAGGTGAAATATTGACAGTCTAGTTGTTTGATGGGGTAAAAACAGCCTGCTCTCAGCACCCCACCAAAAGGTCTTCATAAGACAGAAGAGCAATTTTGGAAGGGCCAATTTTGCCACAAAATAAGATTGGTCAAAAAAAAAAAAAAAAACATTCTGTTCAAGTAAGGAAGTAAATATTTCACTTGTAGCCTAGGCATAGTATGTATCCTTTCTGTAGAGCCGGGGGGTAAACTCTGACATTATGCAAAAAGGAAGAATTTAATGTAGCTCAAAAAATAGCCTGGGGAGACTTCCTCATCAAACGTGCTTTAAGATAGAGAAAAGTCATTTTTTTGGTTCTTTGTAAAAATCCCCAAGGGCATGATGACTGTAAAAGTGGTCAGATGACAAATGTCACATCCCATCTTGAATACGATACTGGAGCCTGGCTGCTCGGCTACAAACAGGAAACTGTCAAAGGACTGAGATATTTTGTAAATTCCAATGTMCCAAATAACTAAGGCATTTCCACACTAGAGGCGACGCACATGGATTCACAGAATTCTCCACAAAGATGACTGTAGTGTAGACATTTCAACAACAAAAAATATATATTATATAACATTTCAATTTCACATATTTGGATAAAGCAGATATAATGTAAGAGCATAAATCCAATGATGTAAACTGTTACAATGTCAAACATGAGACAAACCGAGATAGGCCTCTTCCAGACAGATTTATAACCTAGATGCCACAACAACAAAAGCATAACCTAGTTTACAATGAAACAAATCATGACATTTCGCCAAAGGCTGTCAAAAACAATTCACGTCTCATCAGCAATCAAAAACAAGGTTACTGGCAGGCGGCCCTGCCTAAARGCTACAACCCGTTYACGCTCAGCCCGGTTTGAAGCAGCCAGCTTTTGGCTGCCATTGACTGATCATCCATCAGGTTCCTGACTAGATCCTTGATACTGTAGTTCAGAGAGACAGGCACTGATCTCATCTCCATCACCTAGCTGAGTGAGAGTGACTACTCTCTGTGTTGTTTTTGATGGAGAGCGGATGTGGCAACAGGAAGTTGAGTAATAATTAGGTCAACTCAGTCACTCCTGAATCATCGGTGGCTGTGTTCTGTTCTGGGAAACTGATGGTACAGAGCTGAGAGACATTGGGCTGTGAAAACAATGACAGCGTGAGCTGTGAGGTGAGAGCATCGTTCTCAATCTAGTACAAGACACAATATGGTGTTCTGTGGCAATAGGCCCACATTAAGTCAAATTCAACCTCTACCATATGGGTCTAGAGTAGACAAAGCATGTGTGTCATCTTGAGTGTCAGAGTTAAAAAGGTAATGTGTTAATCTTTACAGAATCTTCACAGTTGTGATCTCACACCATAAACTACTCAACAATTTGTGAAACAAGGCTGCAGAGAGCAGCTATTCCAGTACCTCTTCTCAGTACGGAATTGTAGGTATCAAGAACAAGACTTGACATAGCTAGTATTCAAAATACATTAGCTAGCTACAAATCAGCTAATTCATAGCAGTATATTGYCGTTCACTGTTCTGAAATCACCCCACATTTCCATTCTCATTTCAGACTGGAGAAACGAAACTGAGATCCAGGACAGGCTGACAAAAAGTTTGGAAAAWCAACAATATTTGCACGACTTTTGATAAACTGACGACAAACGTTAACTATTAGCTAGCTGTGAACATTATTAAACAACATACCTAGCTAGCTAAAATAACATAACCTTGCCGAACAGCTAGCTAGCTAACTAACTGTTGACAGTAACTTTACAGTAGAGACTATAGCAACGCGCTAATTCGCAAGATAAACTTTAGAAAACAGCTGGATTGCTAGCGGGCTAACGTTAGCTAACTACAGCACGATGGAAACAAGTAGCACTGTTTTCGTCTTGTTTGCTAAAACTTTCCGGAGCGTATTTACAAGTTACCCATAAATTAGCTTCTCTTCCTAGCTAGCTAACTTGCACATGTGGCAGTGGTATGGACGCTGGAAAGTAGCTAACAATAGCTGGTTAGTTAGCAAACTTCTGCCACAGACAGAACCATCTTTGCTTCGGCATTCTTACCAGGAAGTGGGAGCCTCACTTCGGTCTTCTGGTGGTGATGGCGGTTGTCTTTGCTTTGGGGCTTACTTTTCCAATCCAAAGTCGTGCTGCAGTCGAGTTTCCCTGTGCGCTAAAACAGAAGACCTCTAATTGTAAAATGAGTTGAATAGGTAGCTAGCTAGCTACGTGTTCAGAAAGAGTCCGTCAGGTCCTTACCATTCCTGACCCGTGGCAGTAATGTAAACAACTCTGGATTCCCGGAGCGAAGGGGCGGGGTAAATGTCAAAAAATAGAGGGGAACTGTCAAATACCGCGGGATGCGGGGATATATATATTTTTTGGGGGAAGGGATCTTCAGGGCATCTTTCAAAGGTAGACTAGTAGAAAGRGAAATCAAATGTAACAGTCATTTAGGCTTTAGAGAGTTGAAAGTTGATCTGAGCCTGGGCAGTGAAACTATAACTCCCTCATCACAAAGATGCCCTGCTTCTATTCCTAGATTAGATCCAGGTCATTCGAGAGTCTCTGTGGGTCATAGGCCTACTAGAACTGTTTAGAGCTCATATTATACATTTGCTCTTAACACAGCTCTACCTAGCCTGTATGTTATCCTAATGTTTACCATACTCTGATCATTACAGAAATAACTGGTTGAGCTGCCCACATCCATCCCCATCACTGGAGACATACACACATACTCTCTCTTGCTCTCTATCTCTCTTGCGTGCTCTCTCTCTCTCTCTCTCTCTCTCTCTCTCTCTCTCTCTCTCTCTCTCTCTCTCTCTCTCTCTCTCTCTCGTCTCGTCTCTTCACACACATACACACACACACACAATATCATGAAAAGTGTATTTAATTATGACCTTGAGGTCATTTTTTACATTGAATAAGACAACCTGACAGTTATTAATTCACCACCTGTAATACACTGCATACACCTGTAATACACCACATACACCAGTAATACGCAATACACCTGTAATACACTGCATACACCTGTACTAAACGCATACATCTGTAATACACCACATACACCTGTATACACCACATACACCTGTAATAGCGCATACACCTGTAATCACCACATACACCTGTAATACACCACATACACCTGTAATCACGCATACACCTGTAATACACAGCATACACTGTAATACACCACATACACCAGTAATACACCACATACACCAGTAATACAGCGCATACACCTGTAATAACCACATCACCTGTAATCACCACATACACTTGTATACACCGCATACACCTGTAATACACCACATACACCAGTATATACACCCGATACACCTGTAATACACCACATACACCTGTAATACACCACATGCACCTTGTTATACAGTGCATTCGCCTGTAATACACCACATACACCTTTAATACACAGCATACACCTGTAATACAGTGCATACACCTGTAATACACGCATACACCTGTAATACACGCATACACCTGTAATAACCACATGCACCTGTTATACAGTGCATTCGCCTGTAATACACCACATGCACCTGTTATACAGTGCATTCGCCTGTAATACACCACATACACCTTTAATACACAGCATACACCTGTAATACAGTGCATACACCTGTAATACCCAATACACCTTTAATACACGCATACACCTGTAATACAGTCATACCCTGTAATACACACGCATACACCTGTAATACACCGCATACACCTGTAATACACCGTATCACCTGTAATACACAGCATACACCTGTAATACACAGCATACACCTGTAATACAGTCATACACCTGTAATACACACATACCCTGTAATACACAATACACCTGTATCAGTGCATAAACCTGTAATACACCACACACTTAATAACCACATACTGTAATACACCACATATCACTGTAATACACCACATACACCTGTAATACACCACATACACCTGTCTTCTCAATGTTAATAATCAACAGTTTATTGGAATAGTATTTTTTTTCTCCCTACTTATAGCCTTGTTGTTAACCTCCTCGCAAATATGGAAAAAGGGGAAAAGCCTGGAGTGTCGTTTTTTTCTCTCTTGAACCAGTTGAAGATTAAAAGGAACGTCTCAGGGAACCTGTCAATTCTGTTGGTGAAATATGCTGTGTGGAATTCAATGGCATGGAGTTATTGGGTTTCCTCTACACCACATTTTGTTTCAATAAGATCAATGGCACTCAGTGACAGATAGGGACGCTCTTTTGTATCTTCAAATTTAGGTTTCTGAGGGAATAATTAGATGGCTGGATGAAACGTAATGCATCAGGCAGCAAGAGGAGTTGCAACAAGAGATCCTCATGGTTCACACACACACGACCACCCGCACACACACCGCACAACACGCACTACGCCTGGCTGTTTCTATGGTGAAATCTGTTTAATAATGGTGTTGGATTTCCATTGTTCTAAAAGTGGTGCACACCATTATCTGCATTAAACCAATGGCAAACGTAATCTTTCATCACTGGTATTGTTTATTCAGCAAGATCTTTAATTTGATTTGAGGATTATTCTTATTTGTTTATGTTAAGATAAGACTCTTTCACTTCTGCCACATCTGCAATGTCTGTCTTCTCCTGCTGAGGAGGATGATTTTTTTGGCTCTGTCTAAGGGGGGGGGGGGGGGGGGGATGCTGCTGTGGAGGGTAGCTGAGGTATCTTCTGAGGTAGGCTGACTGACAAACATTTGATAAAGAATTTAGTATTTCTTAATTCATGAAACAAAATTACTCAGATTAAAAGGTGACATGGTCAAATGTTTTTAGCGCTGTTTATTTCTTACATTTGGTGCCTTATTGGTTTCAAACTAAAGATGTTTGATATAATCAGTTATTTTCAGATATATCCTCGTCTCCCTTTTTTCAAAGAAAACAAAGCAGAACAATTTGGTATAGACAGTACGCTGTATATGCAATATTGGAACAATTTCTGGTTGGAAAATCTACTAAATATATTGATCATCTGACACATCATATTGTTTGTTGTTGGCTTTGGTTTGGGGAAATAGATTAGTTGCATTGATCTTTGGGCAGATGATGTAGGTGTGATTTATTTGTCTAATTACAGTCATTATTTTCTGATAAAACATGAATACAAATAAACATTTTCACATTATATCCA
>NW_019942672.1:269358-272185 GCF_002910315.2 Salvelinus sp. IW2-2015 | reverse complement strand
CATACACCTGTAATACAGTGCATAAACCTGTAATACACCACACACCTGTAATACACCACATAAACCTGTAATACACCACATACACCTGTAATACACCACATACACCTGTAATACACCACATACACCTGTCTTCTCAATGTTAATAATCAACAAGTTATATGGAATAGTATTTTTTTTCTCCCTACTTCAATAGCCTTGTTGTTAACCTCCTCGCAAATATGGAAAAAAGGGGAAAAGCCTGGAGTGTCGTTTTTTTCTCTTCTTGAACAACAGTTGAAGATTAAAAGGAACGTCTCAGGGAAACCTGTCAATTCTGTTGGTGAATAATGCTGTGTGGAATTCAATGGCATGGAGTTATATTGGGTTTCCTCTACACCCACATTTTGTTTCAATAAGATCAATGGCACTCAGTGACAGATAGGGACGCTCTTTTGTATCTTCAAATTTCAGGTTTCTGAGGGAATAATTAGATGGCTGGATGAAACGTAATGCATCAGGCAGCAAGAGGAGTTGCAACAAGAGATCCTCATGGTTCAACACACACACCGCACACACACCGCACACACACCGCACTACGCCTGGCTGTTTCTATGGTGAAATCTGTTTAATAATGGTGTTGGATTTCCATTGTTCTAAAAGTGGTGCACACCATTGATCTGCATTAAACCAATGGCAAACGTAATCTTTCACTCACTGGTATTGTTTATTCAGCCAAGATCTTTAATTTGATTTGAGGATTATTCTTATTTGTTTATGTATAGATAGACTCTTTCACTTTCTGCCACATCTGCAATGTCTGTCTTCTCCTGCTTAGGAGGATGATGTTTTTGGCTCTGTTATTTTCAGATATATCCTAGTCTCACCTTTTTTTCAAAGAAAACAAAGCAGAACAATTTGGTATAGACAGTACGCTGTATATGCAATATTGGAACAATTTCTGGTTGGAAAATCTACTAAATATATTGATCATCTGACACATCATATTGTTTGTTGATTGGCTTTGGGTTTGGGGAAATAGATTAGTTGCATTGATCTTTGGGCAGATGATGTAGGTGTGATTTATTTGTCTAATTACAGTACATTATTTTCTGATAAAAACAATGAATAKAAATAAACATTTCACATTATTATCCACGCATGTTGTTGTATTTGGTACCATATGAATTTWCCACAGATTGTCACCATTTTAAATTGTATATCATACAAAGGTAACTAGCCATTGGAAGTGTTCTAGATGTGGTTACATTCATAATTAAAACTATCAATGATTTACATTGTCATCAATGCACAATGAAATCTGAACACATACACAAATATGGTCAAATATATTGCATTAAAACAAATATTTCATAAAATTGTACGATGTTTAATATTATATAAAATCCTTAATTAAACATTATCACTATTTAAACATACTTTTCAAATGATAAATTTTTTTGACAACATTTTGTGTTCATTTGTTTTGTTATGTTAAATTACCAGTTTATTTTTAACACATTTTCAWATCTGTTCACAATGTGTTTTTACAGAGTATTAAGTATAAAACACTGTAAATCATCTGTTCATTACATTACAYTGCCTTCAGAAGGTATTCACACCCCTTGACATTTTCCACATTTTGTTGTGTTACAGCCTGAATTTTATATTGATTAAATTGAGATGTGGTGTCACTGGTATACACCAACACCCCATAATGTCAAAGTGGAATTATGTTTTTTGACATTTTTACTAATTAATAAAAAATTTAAGCTGAAATGTTTTGAGTCAATAAGTATTTGACCCCTTTGTTATGGCAAGCCTAAATAAGTTCAGAAGTAAATATTTGCTTAACAAGTCACATAATAAGTTGCATGTGTAATAAAAGTGTTTAACATGATTTTGAATGAATACCTCATCTCTGTACCTWTCAGTCGAGCAGTGAATTTCAAACACAGACTCAACCACAAAGACAGGAAGGTTTTCCAAAAAAAGCAGACATTGAATATCCCTTTGAGTATGGTGAAGTTATTAATTGCACTTTGGATGGTGTATCAATACACCCAGTCACTACAAAATTCCTAACTCAGTTGCCGGAGAGGAAGGAAACCTCTCAGGGATTTCACCATGCGGACAATGGTGACTTTAAAACAGTTACAGAGTTTAACGGCTGCGATATGGGAAAACTGAGGATGGATCAACAACATTGCAGTTACTCCACAATACTAACCTAAATGACAGAGTGAAAAGAAGGAAGCCTGTACAGAATACAAATATTCCAAAACATGCATCCTGTTTGCAATAAGGCACTAAAAGTAGAACTGCAAAKAAATTGGCAAAGAAATGTACTTTATGTCCTGAATAAAWAGTGTTATGTTTGAGGCAAATCCAACACAACACATCACTGAGTACCAATCTTCATATTTTCTAGCATGTTGGTGGCTGCATCATGTTATGGGTATGCTTGTCATCYGKAAGGACTAGGGAGTTTTTTAGGATAAAAATAAACGCAATAGAGCTAAGCACAGGCWAAATCCGAGAGGAAAACCTGGTTCAGTCTGCTTTCCAACAGACACTGGGAGACAAATTCACCTTTCAGCAGGACAATAACCGAAAACACAAGGCCAAATATATGCTGGAGTTGCTTACCAAGACAGCACTGAATGTTCCTGAGTGGCCTAGTTAAAGTTTTTACTTAAATTGGCTTTAAAATCAATGTCAAGACTGTCTAGCAATGATCAACAACCAACTTGACAGAGCTTGAATAATAAATAAAAAAAGAATAATGTGCAAATATTGTACAATCCAGATGTGCAAAGCTCTTAGAGGTGATTCTAACATGTATTGACTC
>NW_019942672.1:249270-268419 GCF_002910315.2 Salvelinus sp. IW2-2015 | reverse complement strand
CGGGGGTGTGAACAACTCTATGTATAATTAGATATTAAATTTTCAATACATTTGCAAACATTTCTAAAAACATGTTTTCACTTTGTCATTATGGGGTATTGTGGGCTAAATGGGTAGGAAAACAAAACAATTTAATACATTTTGCACATTCAGGCTGTAAACACAACCCAAATGTGAAGCTAGGTTCTAGGTTAATGAATAGATGAGAGGAGTTGAGGCAGAGGAAGGAGAGGAGGGAGAAGAGGAGACACAGAGGAAAAGAGGAGGGGAGAGGAGAGGAGGGAGAAGACGGGAGACAAGAGGAGAGGGGAGAAAGACGGAGAGGAAAGTGAGAGGAGGGAGAAGAGGGAGAGAGAGAGAAGAGAGGAGAGAGAGGAGCAGAGACGGAAAGGGAGAGAGAGGGGCAGAAGAGGAGACAAGAGGAGAGGTGAGAAGAGGAGAGGAAAGGAAGAGAGGAGGGGAGAAGAGGAGACAAGAGGAGAGGAGGGGAGAAGAGAGACGAGAGGAAGGGAGAAGAGGAGAGAGGATGGAAAGCAGGAGACAGGAGGGAAGAGGTGAGGAAGAGGAGAGGGGGAAGAGGAGGAAGAGAGTAGGAGGAGGTGAGGAGGGAGAAACGGAAGGAGGAGACGAGAAGGAGGGAGAAGAGGAGAAGTAGAGGGGGGAAGAAGGAAGAGAAGAGGAGAGGAGAGGCAAGGCGAGAAAGAATGAGGGAGGGGGAGAACAAAGGCAGAGGACGGGGAGAAGGAGGAAGAAGAGGGCGAGAACGAGGAGCAATGATGAGAGAGGGGGGGGAGAAGAGAGAAGAGGAGAGAGGAGAGGAGGGGAGAGCGCAGGGAGAAAGAGGAGACAAGAGGGAAGCGAGACCAGACAAGGAAAGGAAGAGTGAGGGGGAGAAGAGGAGACAAGCAGGAGAGTGAGAAAGAGGTAGGAGAGGAAAGGAGAGGAGAGGGGGAGACAAGAGAGACAAGAGAGAGAGAGACGGGAGAAGCAGGAGGACGCAACGAAGGCAGAGGGCGAGAAGAGGATGGGCAGAGGAGTGGCAGAAGCAGAGTGAAGGAGGGGAGAACAAGGAGAGGAGGGGGAGAAGAGCGAAGCAAGAGGGAGACAGCAGGAGCATGATCGAGACGAGGGGGGGAGAACGCAAGAGCAAGACCGAGAACGAGCGAGAGAGCGACAAGAAGACCGGCCGAGACAGGCAGGGCCGAGAACCGAACGACGAGACGCTGCTCAGTGAGGCGCCTGCTGCTATCCACTGCAACCAGTCAGGGCATACTGTTTCCCTACAACCAGCTCCAACACGCCACAGGCAACAGCTATGCGTCATCGTTGTGTTATCTTCATGTGTTGAGCCCCAGCACAGCCCATGAACTGCGAGGCACGTGGGATCTGCCCACCCCCCCCCGCCCCCACACTGCTGATGGTTGACCCCTCCCCGCTCATTTCCACACACGCCACCCCATAATCCTGCACCACACCCAAACCCCCTCCGCTCGCACTCCCTCCACTTCCGCCTCGCTCCGCCTCCCCAACGCGTCCCTTACCCCCGCCCCCCACTCGTCCAACGGCCCTCCCTCCACAGCCACCCACCCACTCGCCACTCGCACTCACTCACCCCCCCTCGCACCCACCCCCTCCACCCATTCCCACCCACCTCCCCCGTGCCTCCCACCGCCCAACCACCCGACCCGAGCCAGACTCACCCCACCCCGTTCTCCACCCTTCCTGGCAGCTGCCCACGGCCGGCCCCGCCACCACCACCTCCCCTCCGCTGTAACATTCGCCCCCACCGGCCCCCAGCGCGACGAGACCCGCCCCTCCCCCCCCCCTCATACCGCATTTGCACCCCCCCACGCGCACCTAGTCACATCGGCACCTCCGCCCTAACCCCCACACGCCCACGCCAACCTGTACTCCGCCTCTCCGCGCCGCCCTCCCCCCTCCCCCCTCCCCCTCACCTGACATGCTCTCTGCTCCATGTCCTGTACTGTACTACCTGAGAGATGTGGTCACCTGACATGCTCTCTGCTCCTGGTGTGAACTTTAGTGACATCACGTGTTCCAATAATATGAACAAAACCTCCCTTCCCTCTGCTGCTCTCTCTCACAATCAAATATCTAAAGTAAGGAAGTCGTGATCACTTCCTTTCATAGTGATTACAATTATGAAAGGAAGTGCAATAGCAGCTGAACAGTATTGGGAAATATTGTGACATTTTTGAGTCCATTAAGCAACTGCAATTGGCACTAATGAAAGATGTCCCGGACCTTCTGTTTTCGACTCTCTCTCTCTCTCTACCACACCTGCTGTCTCGACCTCTGAATGCCCAGCTATGAAAAGCCAATTGACATTGACTACTGAGGTGCTGACCTGTTGGACCCTCTACAACCATTGTGATTATTATTTGATCCTGCTGGTTGTCTATGAGAGTCTGAACATCTTGAAGAACAATCTGGTCTTAACGGCTATGTGCTCTTATAATCTCCACCTGGCACCGCCAGAAGAGGACTGGCCACCCCTCAGAGCCTGGTTCCTCTCTAGGTTTCTGCCTTTCTAGGGAGTTTTTCCTAGCCACCATGCTTCTACATCTGCATTGCTTGCTGTTTAGGGTTTTAGGCTAGGTTTCTGTATAGCACTTGGTGACATCTCCTTATGTAAAAACGGTTTTATAAATACATTTGATTGATTGATTGGTGGATCCTTAATTGGGGAGAACGGGCTCGTGGTAATGACTGGAGCGGAATCAGTGGAACGGTATCAAATGCATCAAACATA
Organism: Salvelinus sp. IW2-2015; assembly: GCF_002910315.2. Lineage (NCBI taxonomy): Eukaryota > Metazoa > Chordata > Actinopteri > Salmoniformes > Salmonidae > Salvelinus > Salvelinus sp. IW2-2015. The sequence goes on along the minus strand of NW_019942672.1, from coordinate 265,646 downwards.
TGCTTGATGCCATTCCATTTGCTCCGTTCCGATCATTATTATGAGCCGTCCTCCCCTCAGCAGACTACTGTAACACACACACTAATGGTTCCGATAAGAGGCATTCCAGTCACAAACCTCCATCCCTTCACATTCTTGTCAGTCAYCAGGATGCTGTGATGATGTCCAGAATCTTCTGAATCCAAGATGGCCGACACTGTTTGTTTATGTTATGTTGCAATCCCACTTCCTGCTGCTCGCTAGTGTAAACCGCCCACCGCCCGGGCCAGGAAAAACAGCACGACCAGCACCCCAGTGAGGGAGGTTTAGGCTTGGACTTGTCTGTAGTGTTTGCTGTTTCCCACGTTGTTGGAATTCAACAGCAAGCTGTTTACTAGGCCCCATGTGGCACCACCGTTCCCTCCTCCCCCACCCTGGCCCTCTGCTCCCTTCCGTCTCCCTTCTTCCCGACATGGATATGCAGCGTTCATCGTAGAGCAGTAATCACACAGCACTGAGGGCCCAAGCCAGTGGGATTAGGTTACAGGCATTGTGATTTGTGAGACTAGGAGACGCGGTTAGTCAATTAGAATTATGTGGTGTAGTTTTACCCCAAGAATGAAACGTGGTGCCCACATTTGTCAGGAGTCTGAATGGACTCTATCCAGTTCCTATACACTGTAACTGAACAGAAAACATATTGTAAATAGCTTGAATTCCACATCTAATTAATGCCATCTAGTATTTGCAATCACTCCGTTAATTCCGTGAGCTGGTTGTGTATTTTAAAAGCTGCACAGTAAACAAGAACATAAGAAAAACTACGATATTGAAATCAGCCAGTAATAATCGGATTGTTAATATTGTCCTTAGTTAGCTGAATGTCATGTATAAATAAGCTTCAAGCATTAAAATCCATCTATGTCATCACAATGACATTTCATTTTCCACCGTAAGGTATATGAGCATCATCAGGGAAGGATTTTCATAGGGTTTATTTTTTATTTTTTTACAGCTGACAACGAATGATACTAATACAATGCATCAAACGAAGTAATAATATACAGCTCAATGAAAATGTTAACGATATGATGAGGTGCATGCAAAATGGGAATCCTCTTCATCTTTGTGCTACATCCTCTTTTTCCTCAGTGCAGCCAGATGGCAAAGCGCCAACTCTGCAGTCCTCTTCATCAGCCCGTTTGATGGGCGTCCTGCTGCCGAGTTTCAAGGAGGCCATGTGTTTACAAAATGACATTTGTGACAAAAGAACGTTTTTTTTTTTTTTATATAGCAAGCTGATTCTATAGAGGGTAGAGGTTAGAGTGTGTGGGGTAAGGGAAGGGTGTGTGTGTGTGTGTCCTGTAGTGTTGTTAAATGTCTGCAGTCTCTTAATCCTACTGTAACCCCCTGTGCTGCCATGCTGTTCTGCTATATACAGCTATGTTACTATACAACTTTTTCCACTGTGTGTGAATGGCATTCCAATATGAGCAAAGTCAAGTCTTTTTTCACAATGATATCAGTAATCACACACTGTATTCTTCTCCGTAGTTCGATTCAAACATTCAGGAAAAACGTTTTCAATTTTTTTTGGTTGTTGTACTTTTTTTTTTGACTGAAACATGTCTTGTTATTTTGTTCTCTCTCAATATTCTATCGTCTTATCCTAATACTGTCTTTGTCTTCAATGGTGAGGAATTCCGACCAAAGTTTTCCCCTTCTTTTAATACTTTAGGGAATTTTCAAACGTCGGGAAGTTTGGCTGTAATGCCCCAAGATTTGTTCTCCCTGTAAGAAATCATAGAGTAACAATATATTAACTACAGAGCAACCTGGCTTTATAGGTCTGCATTTACTGTTATGGCACCTTAGCACTACTTATATAATATACAGATATATCAGTCAATGTATGCTTTGCAGCGTTCCTTTTTCCATTTAAAAAAAAGTTATATAGCCATATTCATGCATTAAAAAGCCATTTTCATAATTGTTGACTACAGGGTTTAGGTGCAAATTCATGGGGCATTACTTTGAAGCTGTAAACACCATCAAATAGGAAATAAAAATAATTCAAAATGAAAGTAAAAAATGTGGAACGTTTGTTTTAATTGGTCAATCAATCATTGAATGCTTTTTTTTCATTTGTTGATGTGAGTAAAATAATAAAAACCTAGTATCTAAGGGATAACACAAAAAAAAATGGCAAGTGTAAATGAAAAATAAAAACTCATTTAAAACAAAGTATTTTTTTATTCACACAAAATTTAATAAGATATATAACAACCGTTTGGTCCATAAATATTTAAGGGGAAATAGTTTCTATACACCATCTTTGTCAAGAAACAGGGAAACATGGACAATCTCGATAGAACACTTAGTGTACTCAACTATTAACATGAATATTATTGGATTAACCAACTATATCTGAAAGAGTGCTGCTTTCTAAGACATCGCTGCCCCCTTTCTAACAGGATACACCATAAAAAGATCTTCAGAAATAAGATGTTAAAACAGTACAAAACTAGTGAGGCGTCAAAAGGATGTGAATCAGTCAACAAACAATAACATATAAATCCTGAAGTTTACAAACTTTCTTCCAAGTTATAGCATAAGGCACATAGTAGAACTGAGTTAAGCATCTACTTCATCAAGTAGATTGAGAGTAACGCTATGTTCTACAATAGAACAAATTGTGACAATTACAATAAAAAATGTTTGAAGCCCGCAGCCAGGAATCTCTCTTTTTCTTTCTCCTAATTCGCACCATGTAGTCCTGCTTTGCTATCAACCACAACCCGACGCCAACGACCTTAAACAGCTTGCCCAGGAGACAAAAAATACAAGTTGAACCCCGTCAGAAAGAAATCCTTCTATTTCTTTTGTCTCTCTTTCTCCGAAATCAGCCAGATGAAAAAGATAATTGGTCTGTTCAGTAGCAAGTGTCGGTAAAGTTTAAATATGGCCAAGGAGAAAACGTGGAGGATGATTTCTTTGTCCCACTAGCTGTCTAATATCTCCAGCTTTTCTGGGGTCATTGTAATGTTTCTGTCAGGTCTACACATCTTCCATATCGTCATCCCTCACTTTTTATTATCTTCCTCTCCGACCTTCTTACCTTTTTCAGAATCAACCCTTCTTTACCCTGAGAAACATGATGATAATAATAATAATAATGTACTTTCCTTTTGGGCAGTATATTGTCACTGTGCAATTGTACTTAACAGTAATTCTACGGGCTCGCTGAATCCAGATAAACTACTGTTTTTTCCATTTGTGTGTTTGGTATGTAAAATGAGGCCAACAGAATTGTTTTTCCAGTTGTGTGTTTGGTATGTAAAATGAGGCCAACAGATTAGTAAAAGTATCATGGAAACAATAATTTCAAACAGTGCCCGTGAACTCTGTCCCAATCAGAATTTTACTCACTGATTTATATTGTTGAACTCCTTCTAATATCAACGTGACTGCATTCCATGTTGGACAGTTACCACTGTACAGATCTAGAGATGTGTCAGTTACCACTGTACAGATCTAGAGATGTGTCAGTTACCACTGTACAGATCTAGAGATGTGTTCTGTTCTTATCCTTTTCTATCACAGTTGAGGTGTATCATGTTAAGACAAAATGCATGTTGACGTCACCGCAGCCACCTGGCATTAGAGTTGTAATGTTTGTTTTGTTGTAATGTATACAACGTTAATTTAGAGATGGGAAATTACTCATCTCTATAATGCTCCAATGTCTTATAACATCCAGGATAACTCTGAATGATCTTTTACACAACATTCWGAAAATTCATATTTAAAAGATAAAAAAATGTAAAAAAGGAAATATCAAAATATGCTTTAAATAGGATAGTACTAACATAGTATTAATGATTTTAAATGAATTATCAGGCCGGGATCAATTTTAGACTAAATCAAATCAAATGAACAAATTAAATTAAATAAAGTAAAAAATAATATACTATTACCATTTAAATAACTTAATTTTGGGCTCTGACCCAGATTGTGGAACCCTCTATAATAATTTGTCAATGCCTTCCAGATTCAAAARGTCCTCGACACAAGACCAATCACTAAATAGGTTGACTACAAACTCAGCTGCCAAGCGGTTGCAAATGCTACACATCAAAATAATCTCCTCCTGATTAAATGTTGCTGTTGTTGTTGTCGATGTTCTTGCTGCTTTCTGTTGTGTGTACAGTACAGTACCGTACTTTATGTATCCATGGAACTGTCTCWGTTTTCTTTAAAGATGTTGTTTAAAAATATATCATTGCAAATTGGGGGGAAAAAAACAAAATGAGTTAAGAGCTAGGAGTCGTAGAGCTTGCTAGAAAAGGTTTGTCAAGGTAGTCTGTGAGGGGCTCCCCGAATCATGGCTGTCCAAACTAGACGTGACGGAGGTCACTACAGTGATAGAGGGATTGGTCAGGTCTGTTAGTGTGGCCGCGCTGGAGGGGGGTGTCAGAGCGCCGCTGTCGGACGAGGGCGGAGGGAGTGACGTGCCGTCGGCCTTGTCAACACCATTCTCCTGTCGCAAAACGTTCCTTCTGAATTTGGCTCTTGCGTTTTGGAACCATACCTGTAAACCAATCCAATCCAATGGCTTTTACTTTATGTTTATGTCTGATGTATATTAAAAATATATATATTAGCAACTTATTTACTTTCTTTTCTTTCTTTCTTTCTCATAAAATTGTTCTGTTTGACATCACAGTGTTGCCCACTAGCTGACTCTCCTGGCAGAGTACAAAGTGCAATAACTACAAACTGCTGATTTTTGACGCCATTATTTTGGACTCAGGGAGTAGAAACTACATGAGAAATGACCAGCTGAAAAAGTTTTTCTTTTGTAAAAGATCCTTACAAGACTTGTGCACTCTCTCTCTCTCTCTCTCTCTCTCTCTCTGTGTACGTTAGTTTAAGTTTCTCGCTCTGTGAACATTAGTTTAAGTTACTCTTGCCACCACTGACCCAGGGAGACTGGGGGTGATTAGTGGATAAATGATATGTCTATAAACCCTGAACACTACAAATACACTACATCTACTTCATACAGTACATCAAGGAACCCTAGTGCCTAACAACATTCCATACAACTCAACATTGGTAGAAAACAAATTAAACATTTTATTAAAACCTAACAAAACAAAAAAGGATGAATTAAATGGACTGATGGTCAAAAAAKAAAGAACAAACGGTGGAATGGAGGATACAGTGAAGACGTCATACTAGGTCAGAGGTCGAGAAGGAGGTCGATGGCTTCTGCTTACCTGTAGAACTCTTTTGGTGAGGCCTGTCTTCTGGGCCAGCTGTTTGAGGTCCTTGGCGTCTGGGTTGTGGTTGATAGCAAAGTAGGACTTCATGGTGCGGAGCTGATGGTGCTTGAAGGAGGTACGCATGCGCTTGTTCTTCTGGGCTGGAGGGTAGGCCTGGTCACGATCCAGGTGTTCCCCATCATTCTCATTACAACCTAACCAAGAGGAGGAGGCGTCAGCTTAGAACACAAATACTGCCACATTGGAGAATGCATTACGTGCATTGTAGAATAATATATATWTTTTTTAATCGGGGTGCTGCTGGATACTTGTAAATATAATCCCTAGAAGATTAGATGGACAGCACTCCCCCAAAATGGGTGAGAATAGAAAGATACAAGTCAACCGGAGCAGGGTTGGGAATAGTTTAATATGGCCACGCATTCCAATGAACAGAAATTCAAGACACAAAATGTCCGTAAACTGGCCATAGTTTTCAGTTAAGATTTAAATATTTCATTGATTCATAATTATTCCAAATTGAACTGAKCCGAAACCCTTAGAAAGTATTATAAATGTATWTWATTTTTTTAAATAAATRAAATCTACAGTAAGAGTTAGTTGATTTGGTACAGTATTTCTAATGTGTTTAAAGAAAGTAATACTGTCTTGTCATTAAAATGTAATCCCTACTTCCAACATGCACCATCATTTTAGGTCCTTAACTGTTTATGGGAAAATATTTACAATAATTGATTGACATTCCATGATTAAAAGACAATTATTTTAAAAGTCAACACAGCCAGCAGTCATTTCTATAGCGTATATGGACCTACAGTAGCTCCCTATGACAGACTCTTTCTACTCTATCACATCAAGTGGTCGTCTCTAAATCTCTGTCTAATAAACTGGAACAATATAGCAGGCCATTCATTTTTTTCAACACACCTATCTTGTTATTTACGGCCCCCTAGAAATGCAAATCACTAGTTTAAATGACAGAGTTTAGTGCCGGTTTCAAAGACCCAAAATGCATTGCTCCAGTAGGCTTAATTCTAGTTTTAGTGAATCCAGAGCTAAGCATGAACGCAGATGAATCTAGGATTAAATATCTCTGATGTACACACTCCATTTATTTTTCAAATGAATCTCGACCAGGACTACTACCAGATTGTTCATCATTAACTTGTTTTCAGAAAACACTTATTTTCAGATATCAGATGTTCATCTTAATTCATGTTAGACACGCATCTTGAAAGCACTGCAATAAATAAGACCTCAATCTTTAAATCTTGGGTATCCTATTTTCGTCCAGTGCCTTTCGTTCTATAACTACCCACCAGGGGTCACTATGAAAACATGCTGAGCAGCAAAGTATAGCCGAACAACTGCAAAGTCGACATGGGACTGCATTGGAGAATCCTCTAAAAGACGTATAGGCATACAGAGGAGACAGATKCAAAACATTATAAACCGGATCTAGACAATATAAAGGTTTTTGCCCYCACCTGACTGTGAAAGACATGCAATTTCTGATTTTGGAACGCTACATACAAAAGCAGGACTTCATTCTGAGTTAACTACAAGCGTGTATGTATGTCTTGCAGTGCAACCAAAAAGTGCTTTAAAGATGCACAACTTCTATAGCTAAATATTTATTTTTAAATTAAACGGAGACCAAATAAATTAAGGAGGCATATTGACATTATTTATGGAAATGAAACAGTCTTCAGAAAATCTCGATTATTATCCTTGTCGTTATTAATTTATTATTATTGGTAGGCCTATTCTACTGTATTCCCGCTCCATCTTTCACTTGTTCTGTTTCTGAGAACTGTGCTGACCTTCCCGAGTATGATTCAGAAGTGGTTGAAGGCCAGGGATTCCTAAAGCACCTTCAATTAACGCAGAACTGTTAACACGCAGAMTACCTTTTTTCCTTTCATTCATGGTGAACAGAGGAAACTTGGCACACAATTAACAACTGTATCAACCGGATACTAATTCTAAAAAGCAACAACAAAAGYGAATATGCGGGGTTGGTTGCATTATAACATTCAGCGTTTTGAATTCCAGATTTCCAAAGTAAAATTAGGCTAACTGTATGCCTACAGTAGGCTATAGCCTAACCGAGGAGGCAATGTCCCCCCAAGTAAAACTAAAMGCGGAAAAAGGGCATTAGCTGCGGCACATTTTAAGCAAGTGAATTACCGTACTGAATTGCCGTACCCTCTGKACGTGCGTATAGGTCACCCGTTACCCCCTGCACGTGCATATGGTTCAAGTGCATGTGTGTGCCCATGTTAGACATTCGATAACCTAAAACGATTCTTAATTAGAAAATGTAATAGAATGTTTAACTGGGGGTCAATTTTAGATCATTTTGACAACAAGAAATGTAGCATAATGATGGTAAATGCAAATAGGCTTCATGAACAGAGCAGACATTCATAGAAGGCCTCTTCAATTTTGTTGAATGGCCAATTGTTCTCTTTCCCCCTTCCCTTTRTGGTTAAAATTGCTTTCGGAGTAGGCCTACGGACTTAAACACCGAGCAAGCCAAAAATTCCAGCAGCCAGCTCTATATTCGTCAGTTCACCAGCGCACGTCGTGTTTTTTTTTTTTATATAACTATACAAGTCAGTTAAGAACAAATTCTTATTTACAATGACAGCCTAGGAACAGTGGGTTGACTGCCTTGTTCAGAACGACAGATTTTTAACTCGTCAGCTCGGGGATTCGATTTGGCAACCTTTCYGTTACTGGCCCAACGCTCTAACCACTAGGCCACCTGCCGCCCCTTCGTTAGCATGTAATAACATTATATTAGCCCTAACCATTACATCCCCATCGAAACGTTATTTTCAAAGAGTGCAACAGCATAAATTCCCCGATTACAACTCCCCAACCAGCCAGTCCTCTCATCTTCTCTGTCTCCTCACCTGAGTTGTAGCTAGTGATGTCTATGCCCATGGCGGGGCTCTTCCTCTTCCGAGGCCTTCCCTTCTGGGCCGTTCCAGTGCCATTGAAGTATGGCAGCGCCAGACCTCCACCTTTAGCCGCCATCTCGGCATAGTTGAGGCCAGGGTGGGGGTACTCTCCCTGGGATATGGTCTCGAAGTGGACCCGGCAGTACACCAGGCTGTCTTTCATGCCGAAGTGGTCGCCTGTGGTCAGGGTCTTGTTGCACGTGGTGCACGTGAAGCAGCTCAGGTGGTACACGGAGTCCCTCGCGCGCATCACCATCTCAGATGCTGAGATCCCGAGGTGGCAGCGAGCGCACCTCTGCACGGAGAACCTTCTAGAACAAGGACGCGCAGACATGACACTTCTAAAACATTCCGAACAGGATTGAAAAAAATGGAACACACTCACACACACTGCGAGGAGAGGGGGGGAGCCACATAAAAGACACCTCCATGTCGTTATTGTTTTTCCCCCCAGCAGTTTGCTTATAATGTTATAACCTCCATCCGCAGTTTTTGTATAATAACACCTCGGCTTTGCAGTGGAAATGTCAGATTGCCTCTGATATCTATAGGCTACATGGCTACAGCTGTGTCTATGTCCATGTTGTCGAGTCATTATATGAGGCCTTGTATGCCCTGTTGAGTAAAGCTWTAGCCGATCGAACCAATAAGCCTTCTCTGCATACATTATACATTTAACCTAGATTTATAGCCTATTTGCCTTTTTCCGTGGCCTATGTCTGTGTTTTACGCCTATGGATTCAGTCACTAACAATCGTTTGTATGACAGGCCTAATACCAAACAGAGAGAGAGAGAGAGGGGGAGAGAGAGAGAGAGTTGTTCAATTATCGAATAATAAAATACATTATTTCACTAAGCCTGTAGAAAAACAATTCATAACCTTAGATTTGTCTTACCTGTAGTAATCATCCTTGCAGTAGATGCTGCCATCCTTGGCGAAACACGTGAGCTCTGACTCCAAATGCTGTTTACATTCACAGCATTTGAGGCACCGTAGGTGCCATTGTTTGTCCACAGCGAGCAGATAATATCTATCCGATATTTTGCCTCCACAGCCGGCACACAACGCGGGTTTCTCAGGGCCCATGGAAGGCATGGTCTGGAAGGAGAAGGAAAGGAGGGGGATATTAACGTGGGAAATGCATGGCTCACATCCTGAGCCTGTAGTTAGGCCTKTACTTCTCATGTGAGGGTTTGGCTTGTGTGTGYTAAAACTGTAACATATATGAAAATTACATATTTCACTAAAATCAGCATTACACGATTTTCTTGAAAATAAATAAAATAGTAAGTAGCACTTTAGTTAGATTTTAGGCTCATGACAGTTCGGTTTAAAAGCAAAATGAACCCCAGGAAATTCCTGCGAAGCTGGAAGTGTATAAACATGCAGGGCCCATTGTGTTTAGGGAGTAACTGCGTTCAACTTATCRAACAAATGGAGCTACATAATGATATTACAATGACAAAGAATAATTAATGACGCTTCCTTGCACATTTAAAATAAGCTGTATCGACAGCTGAGAAGGCKCTATAACCTCCTACTTTTACACGCCTAACCATAAATTACAACAATGACCCAGGAATAATAATTATCATAATAACACAAATTATGTAGGCCTATAATAAATTATTATGTAAATGCTYATAATAATCAACCACAGATAACTCTAGTAGGCTATATCTGTAATTATTGTTTAATTATAGTCTATATTATATAAATAAATATTGACAACAGCAATTTGCTATTTGCTCAAAATATAAATTGTGTAACAAATTGGAAAATTGTGCGTAATAATTGTCACATTTAGTTTATGCACATTCACTTAACAGGTTTATAAGTGAATATATTTGTATTACATACGAAAACTTCCCCAGACGAGCATACAATTTAGGCTGCATGTTATTGTTTGTTATGTTGGGCAGAGGAATCTGTAAACTCAATATTAACCACAACATTAAGACTTTATTTCGAGTGATTCTTTATATTAGCCCAACTATAGGCCTACCTTCTAAAGCATTCTCTTGCGCATAAGCAGTTATTCCCATTCGGATGTAGGTGTTAATCGTCATAGATGTCAGAATAAAACAACAACATTGCATTGTGTTAATTTTCCTCACCGCTTCCCTTCCGTTGAGCCGCACGCCCTTGGCCAGGCGCGAGTCGGTTTTGGATCTCCTCTCCATCTCCTCCATGATGCCCTGGATGTGGTCACCGGAGATCCCGTGGAACAGCATGGCTCCCGCTCTTGAACGACGTAATGTGCAACAGCTCGCTTCTGCCTTATAGCCCACAACTTCCATATACAGCTCTGCGTCCGGTAGGCTCAGAGCATCCGACTGGTTCTGCTGCGAGACAGGCATACACACACAAGAGGCACACTCAGCTCGGCTTACCTCCTCTGCAAGTGTGCAAAGCAAACTGGGGGAAAACGAATACAACTCGGTGTAGAGATGAGGAACGGGGAGAAGTCAATGCAGGAATAAATTGTTTTCCTCTCCCCTGAATGTCTTGTTACCAAAAGAAAAAGTATAGTCCAGCTGATACGGCGGGTGCCAGTACACGCACTGATGATGATGGTGATGAACGGTTAAAATGGCAGAAGTTTAGATTGGGTATTTTTCTCTCGACAGTCCCCCACCGATCTCCCGTTACAGGGTTCCGTGTGCTTGAAGGTCAGATTGGGACTGCCTGTGTTGGAGAGCCGTGTTCTATTTGTGAAGAGAGCAAAAGCCTGCCCAGTTTGGATAATTTGGTAGGAGGAGTCGTTCCCTCTCTCTATGCCACTGATTTCTATTCACCAACAAAGAGCTGTCACTCTCCTCTCAAACCCGCCGTGCATGCTGGCTGCGAGAGCGTGGAGAGAGACACTTCGGGTATTGACATTTTCATTACTTTTCTTTTCTATAGGTTTTAGTTACCAGACACATTAGTGGAGACTAAATCGCAGCTTAAAGACACGATACGGTTTAGGGATATTTACATAAGCTCTTGGTGTGATTGAATTAGAAGGATAAGCATTGGATATTGAATTGTAATTTGAACTAATTTTAATATGTTTGAAATGTATTATGGAGTTTCAGAATTCTAATTTGTTGAATTTGATTCGATACGTTTATGTGACACGTCTTATGTGAAACAGTCGTGTGAAGCGATATTTTTACAATTGTCGGGTAAATTTTGGATTGGATATTTTTTACTTTAGCCCGAGATTATAATAGGCCTAATTTAACAGGATCCTGATTAATTCATGTTAAAGATTACATGTGTGTGTGTGTGTGTGTGGTGGTGTGGTGTGTGTGTGTGTGTGTTGTGTGTGTGTGTGTGTGTGTGTGTGTGTGTGTGTGTGTGTGTGTGTGTGTGTGTGTGTGTGTGTGTGTGTCTGTGTGTGTGTCTGTGTGTGTGTCTGTGTGTGTGTGTTGGGAGGTTGGGGCGGGGCAGTGATATGTTATAGGGAGAAGACAGCTACAGTAACTCCGTAGAGAGAATGGTAAAAGATTATCATAGCCAACATATGTCAAGTTTAGCCTACAAAACACAATGTAGGCCTGCAAAATAATACAATATGGACTACGATAAATATGCCACAAATAGCCTAGAGCATGGCAAAACATGTAGGGCCATTCTAAAACGAACAGATGCCAAATGCCAGACCCTTTCCTAACCAACATAATAAGTAAGCCTAATTAAGAAGCCTATATAGGAGCCTATATGCATTTTCTAGTTATCCTAAGGCTGCATGCGCTGAAYTGCCAGTGTCAAGCTTCCATTCTGTGTAAGTAACGGAATTACACATTTTAAAGCCCAATCAATGCTCTCTCAATTAAACGGTAACCTACACTCAATGGAAACGAATTATCCGCCACTAACTCTTCATTAGCATGCCCATCGTCTCTCCAATTAACCCCTCTGTACACTCAAACTATCGCGATACACTGACAGACAGATTTCTCTCTCAAATGTGTGACAACACGCACCCATGYTATTGGCTAAATCTGCTTGTTTGCTTGTTTTTTGCCATTGACATTTTGTACTTTAATCCAAAATATTGAATTCCATTAAATATATTTATTGCACGGATACCATGTTGTCGAAGAGGTAATTGATATTGTCTATATAACGAATGTGTGTATTATTCTGTCCCCAAGGCCCTGGCCGAGGCCTGACAGACAATAAAACACGTCTGGGAGAATTAAAGGTTTTGTGTCAGAGGACAAAAGATAACTCTGCTTACAGTCCGGACCATTAATAAACTCCCCAAAGCTCAATGGAGTTGCAGGTGCGCTTCCTCTCGCCAACACCAATCATTTTAAGAAGTGTTACATTTCCATTTTGTCCCCGGGATCAGAAGTCGGGTGTTTAATTGGGCCCCTCTAGATAATGCGGCGCAGAAATGTCCAAGCTTTAGAGGAGGAGGTGAATGTGCTAGCAGCAGCGGAGTTAGTTCGCGCTCTGTCAGTTTCATACCACTGAGGTAAAACATTTAATAAAAAAATACTGAGGATTCATTTCACTTGGACAAAGAAATCTTAAAATTATGTCAGTTCAGTGTGACATTTAATTGCAGTGTTTATTACGCGTTCCCAGGAGAGGATAGAAAACGCAAAGTGGCCCACCTTATTTTAAAAAGCTCATATCCTGCTAAATGTATAGATAGCTGTTGTTATTTATTTTATAAACTAAAATTATCCTGACTATTATTAGTATTGTTATAATTTCATTGTGCATCTTCATAAGGAATATGAAATGTGCTGTAGATCCCCTTGATGCGTGTCTCCCTTGCCTCCAGCAATGACATTTCATCCGAGTGAAAAAGGATTAAAATGCGTCAATGTATGCATGAGCTCTCCCAGTGTCCATCTCTCTGAAATGGAAATTAACCTATTTGGTTTTTTTTACTTAACAAAATCGAAATGTAGCCTTATTGCCTCTTTCTCGGATTTAGTTTATAGCTAGGCCTATTTTAGAAGTCTAGGGTCCCATAGCAGGTTATTGGTTATAAATGTGTAATTATCTGCTATATGATAAAAAATGAAAATAAAATAAATGACTAATGATGATGCATCTTACAGTAATGCCAATAAGGYTGGAGGACACACATTAGTATCTTCRAAGGAAAGTAACTTATTGGTCTCTAAACGCGTTGGCTTTTGTTWTTTGGGGTGAATTCATACCTGCATTGTTTGTAACCATGCCAGGCTTTTGTCTCCTGAAGAATAAAATAAATAAAATGAAATATAGCGGCCAACTAAAGTATTTCCATTCCGGTTAGAGTTCAGAATTCATCGTTATTTTACTATTATTTGGGTGTCTCGTGACATTTTTAAAACTGGCAACACATTTAGGCTACTATTACGTATTTTTTGTCCGTTTTCCCTCTTTTTTCCACTATTCTGCTGAGACTTTGCTGCGAATCACCTCTAACCTCTGCAGTTCAGTGTACTGTGCAGTGTCTTCTCAATTTCAACCTTGTTATTTTTTCTTATAAAATGTTGACCATGAACATGTATTCAAAAACAATGACAGATAAGATAACCATATTTYAACTATACCACGGGTGGCTCAATGTTGACTTTGGTTTCCTTGTGAATGAAAGAAATAAGCCGTTTATCGCCAATCCTTCCACATCTCAAAGCTCAGTAACCAGGCAGTAACACGTCTCACTATATCTGTCATTAATGCAAAATCTTATAGCTTGCACGCGCACAARCTTTTCCACTCCATGCATCAGGCTGTATTCTATTTCAATGCCATTTTTTCGCACCTCGACAAATATCAGCCATGTGGATATAATGTAGGCCTATYGCACATATACCGATTAATTGCGTGAACATTTGTATTTCATGTGAAAGTTGAGGTTACCTTCAGCTGAGAAAGCGTTGTCCTGTTATAGAAGCCAACCTTGCGTGGAGAGGGTGGCGGGGCTGTACAGAAGAGAGAAGAGGAGGAGGAGAAGGAGGAGAGGGTGGCGGAGATTCTGCCGGTAGATGGGGGTTGTTCCTTGTTTCTTGTAGTCCCAGCGAGTGTCAATTAAAACAAACCCATCGCTTGGCGAGAAGACAATTATACATATTCTTCTCCCTCCACCAAACCCTCTCAAACGCACTGATAATGAGAGCTCACGAGACAATGCTGAGACACACACGCACGCACACACGAGCACGCACACACACACACACACACACACACATCACGGGTTTGTCCAAAATATCAGCATGTCTATGCCCATATGAATTAAAATCTAGTCAAGTGTGTTTTACACCCCAGATTACAGTGGTTTCTGATGGGTCCGTTTTAATAAATCATTGGGTGTTGCAGTCAAACTGTATTAACAGGCTATCTGGAGAATATGAGCGTCAAGATACACCACGCCTAAAAACATCACAGTGCATAGAAATTAAAAGTTATTCAATTGAGTAGATTATTATTAAATGTAACATTAATCCACGTGTCACATTACGTAACCTAGCAGGCACATTTTATACTAATAGGCTATATTGCCCAAATCAGGGAGAATATTAAAAACGCTTGGAACGAAATCTTGTGATGTTGAAGACAGAAATTAAATAGTCACATTCACTTTCTCCTCTGAAATGGGCTGGGCTTGACATCCACGTTTTCTTTTCTAATCACATGAAAAAATACCTTAAATTACAACTCCCTCGGTCTTTGAATGGTTCCATTCCAATTTGAGTCAACCCCTGTCCGCCTTCCAGTCAACAAGATATAGGCATACCGGTAGGCCTTACAATGAACAATGGAGATGGTCGTTAGAATTATGCTATAGTGAAACGGTTGGGTCTGCGTAAATCTTTAGGTTACCGGGGAACGTCAACAGGAGCGCGTGTCACCTCGAGAATCCCAATTATAGAGTGTCATATTAYGTATGTCGCGCGCTGCCCGGAGGCGAAATGCTCCACGGCTGTCGCAATTCCACATAGCAGACTATTACTGCTTCGTTTCACAGAAATCCGTTAAAGTGAATATTTGTAAATATTAAATCTAAACGAAACATAGCCTTCACAAAATCGGTCATCTCGGTTTAATCCAGAACTAAAGCCTCGCGTAGCCTAATTGGTCATCTCTTATGTTTTCTTATCTGTCTACAAGAGATTACAAGTTCGCAAACAATGTGGAAATTATTTCAATGYAGCCAATATTTTTTCTCATTCAGAAATGCAACACAATCGTGACTGCTTATGAATGTGTATGGTTGGTTGGTTGGTTTACTTTAGATTTGMTTTTTTCAATGTGAWGAGGAAATGTGAAAAATMTGTCTTATTCAATTTTGAGAAATATTGTGCGTGATTTGGAATAGGCTATTGGCATAGTATCAAATGCATTGAACTGCCACAGCCTATTATAATGCATGTTAGAAAATGTATTTCATCATATGATTTGAAAAAAGGGTGGGACATCTCATACATCTTCAGACTGAATAGGGTTCTACCTGGAACCCCAAAAAAATCATTATTCAAAAGGTTCTCCTATGGGGACAGCCAAAGACAACGAGCTCTCACAGTCTCAATGCAGATTTAGACATTTCTCCAGAAGTAAAGTGTTGAAGTTGCTCCAAACCTCAAATTTCAAAGTGWTATTGAGCCTTGGGTTGACTCCTCCTGCTCAGTATTGTTCCGTTTCTCCAAAWGTCAAATTTAGGGTTAAGGTTTAGGAAAGGGTAATTATTTATTTAGATTTTTATGAGTGTCCACCACTGGGATCAATCCAGAGTTATGGGATTATACCCAGCCACCACCACCACCCTGTCCACCATGCCCTAGCAAAACCCAAGCCTTCTTGATGGTAATAGCACTCACTGTTTTCGAAGGCATTWTCCGACATCCTCAGGACATGGATAGATGTCCAATTTCGAACACACTCTTGAGCGATCTGCCTGACCGAAGAACCCTTTAAGGTTCTAGATAGCTCCTTTTTTTCTAAGAGTGTAGCATCATTTGAAGGGTTCTTCCTCCCCATCACTACCCCCCCTATTTCTCTCTCGCCCTTTCCTTCTCTCTCCTTTCCTTCTCTCCTTTCCTTCTCTCTCCTTTCCTTTCCTTCTCTCCTTCTTTTCCCCCTCTCCCCTCCTCTCTCCCTCCCGCTCTTCCCCCTCTCCCCTCCCGCCCTCTCTTTCCCCTCTC
>NW_019942672.1:231687-249256 GCF_002910315.2 Salvelinus sp. IW2-2015 | reverse complement strand
TCCCCCTCTCCCCTCCTCTCTCCCTCCCTCTCTTCCCCCTCTCCCTGCTCTGCTGGAGCCCATATCACAGCCCCCTGTACAGTTCCCTGCCAGATGGAGAATAGGAGAGCTAGCTCTTAACTAGCCAGCTTGAGCATATGAACACCAACTGCAGCCTCCCTGCCTGTCTGTTTCTCCACAACAAATCCAGGCTGCCGCCCCTCCCCCCTCCTCCTCCTCCACCACCACTACAGACTGAGATGCACCCAAAAAGTGCAGTCCCAAACTCTGCCGTATCTCAAGGCTACAGCTCCCCCTCCCTRCCTCCCTCATTTCCCATCCTTCGCTCCCTCCCTCCCTCCCCTTGTCCGGGTCTCATCTGGCAGTGGCAGGGTTCTGGCCTGGCACAGCCGGCTTGACCACCAGTTGAGACATGGCTGAAAAGCCTACTGCTGCTCAGTGCTATTCGCAGGCCAGTCTGTCCAAAGGAATCTGGCYTGCTGACTGTCACTCAGAGGTGCATGACGTTTTTGTCAGGCTGTAATTCTACCACAGGGAGCTGCTTGTCCATCTGACCAGTGGTGAAGCTCCTGCCCTGAGGCCAGATGACATTGTCTCTGTTGCACAACCAGACGTTGATGTTTGGAGGGGCTGCTCAGCTGCCGCTTGGATCAAGACACACACACACACGTACACACAAAGTGCAAAGAAACCACCCTCCCACTGTGATTTCTCGTTGTCACACACAAACACACACACACACACACTTCTCGGCCAGATGCTGAGACTGATGTACCTTTCAGGCGTCACGAGGTGGCTGACACTCCAGTTTTGCCCGCCAACTCCGTGTCAAACCCTTGCTGGACAGCAGTGATGGAGGCTGAGAGTGACTGTGGCTGGGCCTACGGCCGCGGGGCTGTGTGTGTGTGTTTGTGTGTGAGCAAAAGAGAGAGAGAGAGAGAGAGTTTGGCCTGTCAGCTGGGGACGATAGAAGCCTGTTTGGCGAGCCAGGCTCCAKACTGGACTGTCCCTGCCTGCGTGTCTGGCCAGCCAGAGCTCCAAACTGGACAGGTCCCTGCCTGTGTGTCTGCTATGCTGGATCCTCTATCAGGCATACGGCATGACAACAGCAGGATCTAGCTGCTCCAGAACAACATATGCTTCCGCTGAAGGTCAGTCAGAGTGTCTCAGTCCTAAGAGCTTGACATAAATACACTACTAGCAACTGGCCAGGCAGACCGCCACTCAATTCACAGCCTGGAATGGATGTGATATAGCTCTGCCAAGACAATAGTAGACACAGTGGAATGGGGCTTCATTGCATTTTCTTTTGTCTGAGATGAAATATCCCAACAAAGAAAAGCCCAGAAACACTGTACAGGCTGTTTTAACCGGAAACACTGTACAGGCTGTTTTAACCGGAAACACTGTACAGGCTGTTTTAAATTATTTATATATTTCATGGATATAAATTCAGCATAAATAAACCCCAGTCAATTTGGATCACGCTTGACACCGCAAAACTATTGACACTACTTAAATATAGCAATCGTTTATTCAATTACAAAATAGTTCAATCACACTCTTTTCTATGTTTACACATACCCTAACCATGTATGTTTACACATACATGCAATACTAATAATTATTGCACAGGACAATAACATTAAATACAGGTTAAAATATTGAAAACATTCCCTGAGATATTCTAAAGAATTCCAGAATGCACAAATATATCAAAAACAAAGGTTATTTGTCACATGCACAGGCTACAACAGTTATAAACAGCCACCCTTTTTTCAAATCATATGATGAAATACATTTTCTAACATGCATTATAATAGGCTGTGGCAGTTCAATGCATTTGATACTATGCCAATAGCCTATTCCAAATCACGCACAATATTTCTCAAAATTGAATAAGACACATTTTTCACATTTCCTCATCACATTGAAAAAAACAAATCTAAACAGAGGCACTATTCAATATCAAAGGTAAAGAAATAGAAAATCCAGAATAGAATATAGCCCTGTATGTCATGAAAAGGGCCTGACAACATGACAAGCCTGGAGAGAGCGGGGACATTTCCAGTTTCCTGCTTCTGGCTACCATGAGTTTCCCAGATATATGTCTAGCTAGCGCTGCGGAGGGACTGACTGAGAGCTGTGCTGCTGTGTCTCAGTAGCACAGAAGAAGAAATACCTTTCCAACTGTGTCATCAGTGGAGTGAGGCGACGGAGAGAGATGAGGCAGACATSAAAGTTGGCCTATTTCATGGTCAGGCTGCAGGAGCGCGCAGGCCCTGGAATGGCAATGCATCTAGCGTAATGTGACAGACAAGTCCCTAGGCAAAACTCCCAGACCTGRGGCAGGCAGGCAGGCAGGCAGGCGGGCCCAGGTACTTGATGACTGTGACACCTTCTACCCGGAATGGCGAACGAAGTGTTGTTGCCGCTACGCTCTGCTGCCTCGCTTCACAACCGTCGCCCAAATAAATTTGCCTCTCATCCAGGCTGACGACGCGTCGCGGTGAACCTGTCCTGCTCAGCACTGTTGGGATCATGAATTTCCTTGTAGCCGCTCGCTGGGGTTTGCTCCTGATCACTAAGCACTTTGCCTTTGGGACCCACCTGTCCGGGCCAGTAGACGGCTGCGAAAGGATTCCYCGGCAGACACACTCACTCATCCTGACACCGTTTGCCCGATCAAATTGATACAGGAGAGTGTGTGGCAGGTTAGGAGCCAGTGCCCCTACCCACAACCCACTGGGCACACACTGGCTGAATCAACATTGTTTCCAAGTCATTTTAAGGAAATGACGTTGAACCAACGTAGAATAGACATTGAATTGACTTCTGTGCTTAGTGAGAAGTCACACAGATTAAAACTGCTCTGGTTTAACACACACAGTACTCTAATGGAAGGTTATCCTCAGCTTACTCTGGCTTTAGGTCTACTCTGTGCAGTATCTTGTACAATACCTAGTCTGATTTTAGAGGCTACCTACCTAGAGGCTACCCATTGCCATTTTGTGTGCCTGTCTATGTCTGTGTATTTTTGTGTCCACTACTGTGTATTTGTGTGTGCATGCATGCATGTGTGCCCGTGTGTCCCCATGCCTGTGTGTGTGTTGGTGCGGGGTGGTCTGCCACCCAGTGTTGCAGGGCTAGTGAGTAACCCAGCGTTCATTAGGGCTGTGTGTCGGGGGAGCAGCTGCAGGGAGACATGGAGAAGCCCTGCGTTGCCAGAAGGCTCCTTGGGAAATACAGGAGGGAGAGAGCCTGTTGATGTCCACCGTTTGTATGTGAACAGGTTGACTCCATCAGCTGACGTTCAACCAGCGAGCCAGGCTGAGAGATGAACCTTGACCTGGTGACTATTTAAACTGCACATCCCTTTCAGTTGGAGGCAGACAACTCAGTGTTTTTGTGTTTAAAATGTTTCAAAAATGTGCATATGTGTACATTTTGGAAGATAAAGGGACAGTAGAGAGATGGATGTCCATCTCATACACTCCCTCTGAAAATCTATATAGTAACATCACCATCTCAGACATTCAATCAAATAACAATAATACCTGTCAAGTCATCATCAATCAAGGTTAAAAAAATATATATTTTCATTGTATCATTGAGGAAAAATGAACAAAATCATTGACAGGGTAAAATTCAAAAACCAAATTTAGACTCCAGAGACCGACCCCCTTTCCAGTGTCCTACTGTAGAGACTAAAATCACACGGAGAATTCATAGCAGGAGAGGATTGCACACACACCACTCTAAATTTCATCATTTAGCGCGGTGCTGGAAAAAAAAAACACACCATTGAAACTGTCCAAAATAACAGCACAGTACACAGACTATATCATGCCTTGTACACTGAACCTGAGTGTGCTTGGTGTATTATACATAATACATAGAGTTAAAATGTTTCTTGTTGGCTGGGTCTTTCACGTTGACTTGGCCAAATGGACACTGTGGGAAGAATGGAAAAAAAAATGAAATGAGTTATTTGAACTACACAAAGAGGAGACAGAGGTTTGGGGTGAGGGGTCAGGGGTCAGGCTTGAGATTGACTGTAACAGCAGGGCTGTGTGTGTGTGTGTGTGGTGTGGTTGTGTGTGTGTGTGTGTGTGTGTGTGTGTGTGTGGTGTGTGTGTGTGTGTGTGTGTGTCAAGACCATGAACCAAACTCACATGTCTACAGGCCTGCCACAGCACTTTCCTCTCTGGCGGTGGCAAACTCTGTCAACACCTTGTACCCGCTGCCTGGGTCCGTGTACATCTGCCTCTTAGCCTGCAAAAACACACACAAACAGATTGCGTTAGGTCAGAGAGGAGTGAAGACGCGACCCTAAGCGTGGAAACAGATGTAAAAAGCAGTCTGGATCTTGTGATGTTGTGTTTTTTCACTGCTGGTAGCTACCAGGTAGCACGGCACACAGAGGAGCACACCGTGCCAGGAACACGACCAAACGCTTACACACACGCCTGAGGCTGATGAGGAAACTCTTGCCTGAGATAGTACAGTGGACACACACAACTAAGCACATTTTACAATGAAGAGCTTGACAAGGGGAATAGATAGGACTGTTTAATAAACGGTGACATTCCTACCCCTGGAGTTGTGTGTAATAAACGGTGACATACCCTACCCCTGGAGTTTGTGTTTAATAAACGGTGACATACCCTACCCCTGTAGTTGTGTTGTAATAAACGGTGACATTCTCCTACCCCTGTAGTTTGTGTTTAATAAACGGTGACATGCCCTACCCCTGTAGTTTGTGTTATATCAATCCACACACCTTACTGTACATGAGAAACACACTAACCAAACCCCTTCATTCTAATGTGAAGTTCCAAAACATCACCTCTCAGTCTGTTTGAAAAAGCAGAGCCCACTAGTTTCAGCTTTGACAGGCAGCCATGCAGCCAGCCAGCCATGCAGCCAGCCAGGCAGCCAGCCAGGCAGCCAGCCAGCCAGGCAGGCCACGGTGGGAGAAAGGCCTGGGGCTCTCTGGTGACACCGCCTGTCATTTCACATGGCATCGCACGGCCCCAGAGAGGAACTGGCACTGCCATTGCTCTCCTTGCATTGTGCTTTTCCCACCGAGGCCCTGGCCCTGCCACGCTCAAGTCTCTCTCGCCCAACATGCTTTACTCCGGCCAGACTCAGGAGCCATGGTAAATATTTTACAACTGGGAAGCCCGCTGGCATTGGGGAGTGACACCTATTGCTGCTGACGTGGAGTGGGCTGGGAGTGGGTTAAGGATAGAGAGAGGTCTGCGTCTGTCAATGGTTTGGTGGTAAACATCGCCGGCCCGGCTTGACACTCACACATTATGAGGCAATGTTTAGAAAACTAGGTCTATAAGAATGTTATAAACATTTTTTTTAAGTGAAGACACCTTGGATGGTAGAACCGTGCACACACTTACATATCCTGTCCAGAGCCATGTATTTAGAGAGGTAGCTCAACYAGGTTTCTGCATTATGAWMCATTTACATGACACTACAACKTTCTATGGCAGCCATGTTAGCTCRCCATTAACATTACATGGGGAATATATAAACAATGCAATGTAACCGAATGTCCAGAATTAGAACACATTTAAAAATTCTAAAAGTTGTCCCCTCTCTGGTCCTGTCTAGCTATTGGCCATCTTGTCACTGCCGTCAGTGTTAACATTATTACAGCATATAACAAWGTCATATTTTGTATAAATATATTTTACAAGTAAAAACAAAATATAATCAAACAAAAAACGTAACCTAACATGTTATATAGTGAGATACTGCTTACATAAAGTATTGTAC
This sequence comes from Salvelinus sp. IW2-2015, assembly GCF_002910315.2. Taxonomy (NCBI): domain Eukaryota; kingdom Metazoa; phylum Chordata; class Actinopteri; order Salmoniformes; family Salmonidae; genus Salvelinus; species Salvelinus sp. IW2-2015. The sequence goes on along the minus strand of NW_019942672.1, from coordinate 243,460 downwards.
TATATTTAACTGTTTGTTGCCCCAGTAGGAAAAGGAGTGACCCAGTTTTGTGTCAATGACAGCAGTAGAGCCAACACCCTCTGATTCCTATCCTTGCGGGACATGACGTGAAGCTTTTTTACAACTAGGGGACATGAGGTAGGCGGCCAGGCCAGTCAGTCACTGTGGTGACAAAGTACGGGCTCATGTAACGCCGGCAAGATGTCTGAAGCTTACCTCACATGCTTCTCTGTGTAATTTATGTATGGCAAGTTCGTCCTCTGTGAACTGTTTTTCWGTTTTTCTGTTTGTTTCTTGCATGTCGTTGCTTGTCTTGACACCGGTATCCGAGTCTTCACGGTCTGCTTTAGTTGTATGAATCTGTAATGATCCGCTATTGTTGGCTATCAATCGCTTCTGGTTAAAATCGTGTTGTGAGGCGTCCTGAGTTGACATGATTTTAACTGCTCSTTTAGCACGTTGCAAGATCAACCCGCAGAGTAATGTTGCACGCGGAAAACATTGGCAAAACAACATAATATTGCTGAAGAAAATAGGCTCCTAACATTTATGATGTTTCCTTCTTCGACTTTCGAGTTTAGAACGACTAGCCTATCTAGTAACAAGGCTGTGTTGCAGTGGTAACATTATACGACAATGTTGCCATCCAAAATGCAAGCACACGCTTATTACACCGCAAAAAAAGTATGAAACAGTTACAACCTACAGCAAACTTGTAGGCTATAATGTAACCAAAAAAAGTCTATCATCGATACATTGTATCATAAGTTTCCTCTTTCCTTGTCGCCTCTTGGCATGTGACTATGCAGCAGTCCTAGCTTCACTGCGCCCCTATCGTATTGAAGTTGTATTGRTATGAGATTGATAGAAATTCAACATGGGAATAAAAGCTATTGTAGCAAACTGGAATTCTCCATAAAGATTGTTCTAGGCCCTGTATTATTTTTCACAAAATCAAGGTTTTCAAAAAACTTGAGACCGGCATATAGAAACCAGCAAGATAGCCAGTCTTACTGTAGCATACATGCATTCTGCACTAACACATTTAAAACATGAAGTTGATGAGTGGACAATTATTGGTCCTTTCAAGGTTATGTACTGCTTTAAGCCATGGCTGTTTGCTATCTGTCTACTGTATATCCAGCTAATGTAATGTGACAACTGGTTTTGAGTGACAGTGGTGGGTTACTTTTGCCCCAGACTGAATCAAATCAAATCGAATCAAATATTTATTGGTCATACACATATTTAGCAGATGTTATTGCAGGTGTAGCAAAATGCATGTGTTCCTAGCTCCAACAGTGCAGTAGTAGAATTGTTTTTAGATACTACTGCACTGTTAMATACTACTGCACTGTTGGAGCTAGGAACACAAGTGTCACGCCCTGACCTTAGAGATCCTGTTTATGTCTCTATTTTGGTTTGGTCAGGGTGTGAGTTGGGTTGGGTATTCTATATTCTATTATTTGTATTTCTATGTTTTGGCCTGGTAGGGTTCTCAATCAGGGACAGCTGTCTATCGTTGTCTCTGATTGAGAACCATACTTAGGTAMCCCTTTTTCCACCTGTCTTTGTGGGAAGCTGTCTTTGTTTACTGGCACTATAGCCTTTAGCTTGTTGTTTTGTTGGCGTCATTTTTTATAATAAAAGAAAATGTACGCTCACCACGCTGCACCTTGGTCCACTTCCTTCAACAGCCGTGACAACAAGCATTTCGCTACACCTGCAATAACATCTGCTAAATATGTGTACGTGACCAATCAAATAGGATTTCATTTGATTTAGTCTGGGGCAAAATTAACCCACCACTGTTAATCAAAACCAGTAATTCTAAAAGAATGGAATTAAGAAATATATAAATATTCGATTGGGCAATGTCAGAGTGGTATTGACTAAAATATAGTAGAATAGAARACAGTATATACATATGAGATGAGTAAAGCAGTATGTAAACATTATTAAAATGACTAGTGTTCCATTATTAAAGTGGCCAGTGATTCCAAGTCTATGTATATAGGGCAGCAGCCTCTAAGGTGCAGGGTTGCGTAACCGGGTGGTAGCCGGCTAGTGATCGGTATTTAACAGTTTGATGGCCTTGAGATAGAAGCTGTTTTTCAGTCTTCAGTCAGCTTTGATGCATCTGTATGACCTCGCCTTCTGGATGATAGCGGGGTGAACAGGCGGGGCTCAGGTGTTTGATGTCTTGACAAACTTTTTGTTCTCTGTGACATCGGTGGTGTAGGTGTCTGGAGGGCGGTAGTTTGCCCCGGTGATGCGTTGGGAGACTGCATCACCCTCTGGAGAGCCTGCGGTGGTGCTGTTGCCGTATCAGGCGGTGATACAGCCGACAGGATGCTCTCAATTGTGCATCTGTAAAAGTTTGTGGGGTTTTAGGGCCAAGCCAAATTATTTCAGCCTCATAAGGTTGAAGAGGCGCTGTTGCATCTTCTTCACCACATTGTCTGTGCGGGTGAACCATTTCAGATCGTCAGTGACGTGTACGTCGAGGAACTTGAAGCTTTCCACCTTCTCACTGCAGTCCCATCGATGTGGATGGGGGGGTGCTCCTCTGCTGATTCCTGAAGTCCACGATCAGCTCCTTTGTTTTGTTGACGTTGAGTGAGAGGTTATTTTCCTGGCACCTCTCCAGGCTCCTCACCTCCTCCCTGTAGGCTGTCTCGTCATTGTTGGTAATCAAGTCTACTACTGTTGTGTTGTCTGCAAACTTGATGATTGAGTTGGAGGGTGCGTGAGCACACAGTCATGGGTGAAAGGGAGTACAGGAGGGGGCTGAGCACGCACCTTGTGGGGCCCTGTGTTGAGGATCAGCAAAGTGGAGGTGTTGCTTCTACTTCACCACTGGGGGCGGTCCTTCAGGAAGTCCAGGAAAGTTGCACAGGGCGCGGTTCAGACCCAAGGCCCCGAGCTTAATGATGAGCTTGGAGGGTACTATGGTGTTGAATGGTGAGCTTAGTCATTAACAGCATTCTTACATAGATATTCCTCTTGTCCAGATGGGATAGGGCAGTGTGCAGGGTGATGGCGATTGCATCATCTGTAAACACTCCAGCCAGCTGGTCTGCACATGCACTGAGGACGTGTCCAGGGAAGCCGTCTTGGCCCGGCAGCCTCGCGAGGGTTAACACGTTTAAATGTCTTACTCACGTCGGCCACAGAGAAGGAGAGCCCACAGTCCTTGGTAGCGGGCCGCGTCGGTGCACTGTGTTATCCTCAAAGCAATAATAACACAACACGTGTATTAAAAATAAAGGTTGTATGTGGTCGGAAGTGCAGAGGATGTGAGTATTTTTTTATTTATTTTTTATTTCACCTTTATTTAACCAGGTAGGCAAGTTGAGAACACGTTCTCATTTACAATTGCGACCTGGCCAAGATAAGCAAACAGTTCGACACATACAACAACAGAGTTACACATGGAGTAAACAAACATACAGTCAATAATACAGTAGAAGAATAAGTCTATATACAGTGTGAGCAAGTGAGGTGAGATAAGGGAGGTAAAGGCAAAAAAAGGCCATGGGGGCGAAGTAAATACAATATAGCAAGTAAAACACTGGAATGGTTGATTTTCAGTGGACGAATGTGCAAAGTAGGGATAGAAATAATGGGTGCAAAGGAGCAAAATAAATATCAAGTAGGGAAAGAGGTAGTTGTTTGGCTAAATTATAGATGGGCTATGTACAGGTGCAGTAATCTATGAGCTGCTCTGACAGCTGGTGCTTAAAGCTAGTGGGGAGATAAGTGTTCCAGTTTCAGAGATTTTTGTAGTTCGTTCAGTCATTGGCAGCAGAGAACTGGAAGGAAAGGCGGCCAAAGGAGAGAGTTGGTTTTGGGGTGACCAGAGAGATATACCTGCTGGAGCGCGTGCTACAGGTGGGTGCTGCTTTGGTGACCAGCGAGCTGAGATAAGGGGGGACTTTACCTAGCAGGGTCTTGTAGATGACCTGGAGCCAGTGGGTTTGGCGACGAGTATGAAGTGAGGGCCAGCCAACGAGAGTGTACAGGTCGCAGTGGTGGGTAGTATATGGGGTTTGGTGACAAAACGGATGGCACTGTGATAGACTGCATCCAATTTATTGAGTAGGGTATTGGAGGCTATTTGTGTAAATGACATCACCGAAGTCGAGGATTGTAGGATGGTCAGTTTACAAGGGTATGTTTGGCAGCATGAGTGAAGGATGCTTTGTTGCAGAATAGGAAGCCAATTCTAGATTTAACTTTGGATTGGAGATGTTTGATGTGAGTCTGGAAGGAGAGTTTACAGTCTAACCAGAACACTAGGTATTTGTAGTTGTCCACATATTCTAAGTCAGAGCCGTCCAGAGTAGTGATGTTGGACAGGCGGGCAGGTGCAGGCAGCGATCGGTTGAAGAGCATGCATTTAGTTTTACTTGTATTTAAGAGCAATTGGAGGCCACGGAAAGAGAGTTGTATGGCATTGAAGCTCGCCTGGAGGGTAGTTAACACAGTGTCCAAAGAAGGGCAGAAGTATACAGAATGGTGTCGTCTGCGTAGAGGTGGATCAGAGACTCACCAGCAGCAAGAGCGACATCATTGATGTATACAGAGAAGAGAGTCGGTCCAAGAATTGAACCCTGTGGCACCCCATAGAGACTGCCAGAGGCCCGGACAACAGACCCTCCGATTTGACACACTGAACTCTATCAGAGAAGTAGTTGGTGAACGGCGAGGCAATCATTTGAGAAACAAGGCTGTCGAGTCTGCCGATGAGGATGTGGTGATTGACAGAGTCGAAAGCCTTGGCCAGGTCAATGAATACAGCTGCACAGTATTGTTTCTTATCGATGGTGGTTAAGATATCGTTTAGGACTTGAGCGTGGCTGAGGTGCCCCATGACCAGCTCTGAAACCAGATTGCATAGCGGAGAAGGTGCGGTGGGATTCAAAATGGTGGGTAATCTGTTTGTTGACTTGGCTTTTGAAGACCTTAGAAAGGCAGGGTAGGATAGATATAGGTCTGTAGCAGTTTGGGTCAAGAGTGCCCCCCCCCTTTGAAAAGGGGGATGACCGCAGCTGCTTTCCAATCTTTGGGAATCTCAGACGACACGAAAGAGAGGTTGAACAGGCTAGTAATAGGGGTGGCAACAATTTCAGSAGATCATTTTAGAAAGAAAGGGTCCAGATTTTCTAGCCCGGCTGATTTGTAGGGGTCCAGATTTTGCAGCTCTTTCAGAACATCAGCTGACTCGATTTGGGAGAAGGAGAAATGGGGAAGGTTTGGGCGAGTAGCTGTGGGGGGTGCAGTGCTGTTGACCGGGGTAGGGGTAGCCAGGTGGAAAGCATGGCCAGCCGTAGAAAAATGCTTATTGAAATTCTCAATTATAGTGGATTTGTCGGTGGTGACAGTGTTTCCTATCTTCAGTGCAGTGGGCAGCTGGGAGGAGATGTTCTTATRCTCCATGGACTTTACAGTGTCCCAGAACTTTTTTGAGTTTGTGTTGCAGGAAGCAAATTTCTGCTTGAAAAAGCTAGCCTTGGCTTTTCTAACTGCCTGTGTATATTGGTTTCTGGCTTCCCTGAAAAGTTGCATATCACGGGGGCTGTTCSATGCTAATGCAGAACGCCATAGGATGTTTTTGTGTTGGTTAAGGYCAGTCAGGTCTGGAGAGAACCAAGGGCTATATCTTTTCCTGGTTCWAAATTTCTTGAATGGGCATGCTTATTTAAGATGGTGAGGAAGGCATTTAAAAAKAATAACCAGGCATCCTCTACTGARGGGATGAGATCAATATCCTTCCAGGATACAGGTCGATTAGAAAGGCCTGCTCGCTGAAGTGTTTCAGGGAGCGTTTGACAGTGATGAGTGGAGGTCGTTTGACCGCTGACCCATTACGGATGCAGGCAATGAGGCAGTGATCGCTGAGATCTTGGTTGAAAACAGCAGAGGTGTATTTAGAGGGCAGGTTGGTTAGGATGATATCTATGAGGGTGCCCGTGTTTACAGCTTTGGGGTGGTACCTGGTAGGTTCATTGATAATTTGTGTGAGATTGAGGGCATCAAGCTTAGATTGTAGGATGGCTGGGGTGTTAAGCATGTTCCAGTTTAGGTAGCCTAGCAGCACGAGCTCTGACGATAGATGGGGGGCAATCAGTTCACATATGGTGTCCAGAGCACAGCTGGGGGCAGAGGGTGGTCTATAGCAGTCGGCAACGGTGAGAGACTTGTTTTTAGAGAGGTGGATTTTTAAAAGTAGTTCAAATTGTTTGGGAACAGACCTGGATAGTAGAACAGAACTCTGCAGGCTATCTTTGCAGTAGATTGCAACACCGCCCCCTTTGGCCGTTCTATCTTGTCTGAAAACGTTGTAGTTAGGGATGAAAATGTCAGAATTTTTGGTGGTCTTCCTAAGCCACGATTCAGACACGGCTAAAACATCCGGGTTGGCAGAGTGTGCTAAAGCAGTGAATAAAACAAACTTAGGGAGGAGGCTTCTAATGTTAACATGCATGAAACCAAGGCTATTACGGTTACAGAAGTCATCAAAAGAGTAGGAATAATTTATGTTTGCTCTGGGATCGACATAAGCCAATAGTTACACGGGTAGCAGCTAGCTAGCTGCGAAATCAAGGTGTAAATGTKCAGAGCTTGCGGTTGAAATCCGGGGATATGGAGAAAAATAGGTCCGGTATGTTCTGGTCTGAGTCGRGTTSTACAAAAGTGGCGATAGATTATCGAGCTAAAGGAATAGCTGATGACCACAAACCGTGGTTAGCTGAAATACTAACGTTAGCCAGTAAACTGGCTAGCTTCTGGGTAGCTTCTGGGTAGCTTCAGGTTAGCTTCTGGCTAGCTTCTGGTTAGCTTCTGGCTAGCTTCTATTGTGGATTTTCAAATTTGAGGTAAATAATATTTTTTTTTGTAATTGGTGAGGCGGGTTGCAGGAAAGCGTTTTGAAGTAGAGTTTTTGGAAAAGAAAATATATAAAAGATATGCGAAGAAAGGTGTAAATATATATATATATACGGGACACGACAAGACGAGGACAAAAGGATGTCTGACTGCTATGCCATCTTGGAAGAAGACTTCACTGAAATGGTTTCATGTCAACATTGGGATGATGATTTGTATTTTATTTTCTACCATATTTATTACAGTCATCCATTGCCTGTGTTTCATGTTGTAATTAGAAATGTACAGTATGGAAGATGTATTTCATTGTTTCTTGAATCACAACAGTACCTGTGCATGTCTGTAAATGGATACATGAGTTTCTTTTTCTAGTGTTATTTATTTTGATCCTGATTCCAACATTTATGCTATTTTTTAAATATATATGTGTGTTTTAATTTAACCTTTATTTATCTAGGCAKGTCAGTTAAGAACAAATTCTTATTTACAATGACGGCCTACACCGGACGACGCTGGGCCATTTATGCACTGCCCTATGTGACTCCCAATCACAGCCTGATGTGATACAGCCCAGATTCGAACCAGGGACTGCAGTGACACCTCTTGCACTAAGATGCAGTGCCTTAGACTGCTGCGCCACTCGGGAGCCCAACTAGTAATGTGGAATTTTGTAAATTTACTTTAGACAGAACTCTTACTGTATACACTTAGAACCTCCGTTAATGTGAGGGTTTATCCTAATAGAGAGCTATTTGCCTCTCAAATAATTTTTAATGGGCAACTGCCATTGCACTGTGTAGGCTTTAACTGTGCATTGAAATAGAATACACTGAACCTATGTGATTGACTGACTTTAAGTCGTCTGCTGCTTGCCACAGGACGGTGTGCGCGCGATGAGCTAAAAGCCTGATCTTCAGGTCTCATGCAAGGTCACTCATCATCATTGAACAGGGTTTACCAAACCATCTCTGTTACACACACCACACTCACACACACACACACACACACACACACACACACACACACACACACACACACACACACACACACACACACACACACACACACACACCACACACACACACACCACCACACACACACACACACACACACACACAACAACACACACACACACACACACACACACTGAAATAAAATAAACGTTGAACCACATAAAGTGGTGTATTTAATCCACAGTAGGCTATTCCCTCCTGACTCCAGCCCGATGCGTATTGTGCGTAGGTAATGCTTTTGTGAATGGTGAGACAGCACCAGCAGGACCCTGCCATTATCATTTCATAGGAGAAACCTGCAACAGCATGTCCCAGTCTGCTGCCACTTAATTACCTTCAGTCTGCCTGCAGGAAACTGGCTCCCAGCCAGGTCTACTCTCAGGAGGGCTAGGAGAGACACACATCACACACACACACATGCAGGCTCAGCCACTGGTTTCAATTTACCCCGGGACACATATAGGCTAACACAGGGGCTCGATGACTCTGCATCATAGGCTGGACTGCTAAGTTGTGTGTGAATTATAGCCTATTTAATGCAGCAAATGTGGAACGCATGCATAAGGCCCAAATATATGCCCACAGGAATATCCTCTGCTTTACAACAATCAAAAAGCTCTGGTCATGTTTGTTGTTGTTGTTAATGACGTCAGATCCAGACAGGTAAGTGAAGATGAATCATGTAAAAAAGAACAACCGAGGGTGCATTTGTCACTTCTATGCCATTTGCCACTCCCTATAGCCATCACTACTCTTACTTGTGAAGGAGCAGTCCCTATTGCACTTGTGTAATAAAAATAAAATAAAAAATGAAATAAACTAAATTACTAAGCATTTACTATAGAACAACATGATAACGCCATCAGCTCAAATCAAGGAGGGGGACATGAAGTCACTGCTGTTCTGAGGATTTAGGGGGAGGGGACACTCCAAGATGATCATCAAATTAGGTGACGTCACTAAATCTTTCACAACCACTTCCTGGTGCTGTTTGTTGTGGAAATACCGTGGAACTGAAACAGCCAACTGTACAGATCAGGAACAAGGAAGACACATCGCTACTAGCTAGAATAAATCTTTGAAGCATGCGGTATCAGCGGTAGGTAACAGGCTGAAAGGTTGAACTAGTTACGGACCTCTCGTTGCTTCCTGAACGCAAGCTTGGTCTGGAACAGCAAAGCCGGTGACGCGAGCTGTCGCGATGTTGTAAACCATGGACAGCAGAATAAAGTAAGACACGAGTTTGTTTACTTCTAGACTATACATAACAATGTTTTATGGACCGTTATTAAAAGTGTGAATTGTAATTTATTTAGCTGTCTGTCTGGCATGCTGAGTTAGCATTTGGGTCAGTATAATGCTGTCAAGTTGATAAATACATTTTCATCAAGTTCGCTAAATTAATTAGCCTAGGACCTCCTATATTTTAGTATTTAACGGTCCTAAAGTAAATAATATAATCTGGTGTCAATATAGATTTTTAGGTACAAGACATTTCCCCCCGAATGTTTGCTGAATTGTCAGCAGTAACAGCAGCTATAACAATTTTATTTCTCGACCATCAAATGAATCACGCGAGAATTGAATTGTTTGACGTCTGGCCAGCACATAGACTGAGCTTGACCGATGATTCCGCTATATATGAGTTGCTTCATCACTATTTATAACTATGTGTCAAACTATGTTGCATAATATGCTGTTGATGTATCTAGTTTGCAATTATTGCATACCATAAGTTATGTTTGTACACAGATGTTTATTTTACTCCCAGCTAAAGTCATCAGCTCTCTCCTTTATTACAGCGAGTTTCCCGAGAGGACGTTTGATTTGGTGCTACAGGTTGCATGCCCAACATCTGAAAATGAAGGTGGGTAACATAACATGAGCATGTTGATGTGATAAACAACACATCCTTAGTAGGTTACCCTGGATGGAGAGAGCAATAGACAGATCTGAATATCCTGCCAGTTGCTTGGCCTGGTTAGTGTATCGTACACTATAAAATGTTGTCTTTATAAACACTGTGCATAACATGTCAATTTAGGGCGTATACTAGCAAAGTCTTAGAGACTGCAGACATTAGTGAGATTTAAACATAATTTCCATGCTCACCAGACATCCCATGAGTCAGCATGTCCACGTTGGTAAAGTAGGCTACAGTGGAGGTGGTGATTATGGTACGTCTGTGGTTAGGCTTAGCCCTGGACTACAGGACATTTTCACCAGTATAACAGGATATAARGTCACTTACAGCAGTCAACAGACGGAGAACTGATGAATATCTATGGATAGGTTAAAGGTTGGAATGTTAAATACATCACATGGAGTTGGGAACATAAACGTTTTGACATTAGGATCCAGATGCATCCTTTTTCATGTTCTTGTTGCTCACCAAATAGATCAAACCAACATATATATATTTTTTTACAACAATCCACAGTTCAGCAGCAACTCCCAACAGGGAGCGTGTTGGGAGGGAAATGCTGAGTTCAGGACATGACCAGCCAGCATCAGCTGTCCATCTATATGTGATGGTGAAACGTTTCACCAGTAGAACACAACWTGCTTAGAATAACCCAGGAAATGATTCCGGCCACCGAAGAAAGGTTCCAAATGTTCAGTGCAGTAGCCTATGGGAAACACAACWACCTATATTTCACATTGATATCCAATGTCCACCCTTAAGTCGAATATCATGTAAAAAGTCTTGTTGTACATATTACGCCAGCTTTGTCGTTTTCCCCCTCAGTCCTGACGTGAATTAAATAGGTGTTATGTGGATGATTCAATAGTGCAGCTGCTGAACTGACCAGAATAAGGAGGGGAAATTATCCTTGGACGTAATGCTGATATTAGATTTAAAACCAAACTCATAAACCTTGGGCCTGTAGTGTAATAACTGGCTTCCCTGTCATTGATCCAGGGTCAGACTCATATCCGGAGCTAGGCTCTCAGGAGCTCACTGCTTCATTACAGTGCCCTCAGCTCCCATGGAACAACCAAATGCCGGTTCCTCATTGGATAAGTGTACTGCTACAACCGAATACTGTCTCTTTATTGGACAGGATAGTTGTCGGGTACAGGAAGTGGGTTATGACGTGGATGGATGGCCATTGGGAGAGGTTGTTATGCTCACAGGAGACCCAGAGAGATCATTATTTGCTGTATATTGAATCTTGTGGTTTTTGACAGGTTGTTTTAGAGAAATGGGTTTCAGATATCGAAACAGGGAATCAACCACTCCGTGCAATTTTTATCCATTTCCCTTTTCCTTTAAAATTGGCCTGGGTTCTAGTCTATGGGGTGTGTGGAGTGATATGTTTCTTATACACTGCTGGTTAAGAATGAAATAGGGTAGATTGTCTTGTGTTAAGATATAATTCAGATTGATGGATCGTGTGGGAACTTGTGACGTGTACTTACAGTAGGCCTGAATAGATCTACTACGTTCCTATGGTAATGCTAAGCTCCAGTGTGTGCTGTTGACTCGGTTCCTGATGATGTTGTGTGTGTGTGTGTGTGTGTGGGTGGGAGGATGCAGGGGGGGTGTGTGTGGTATCAGATAGTGTTCTTTCTGKGTCATATTGGACAGGCTTTGGCCTATCTGTGTGAAACCTCCTCTATCACTCACCACAACCCAGCCCTGTTGCTCTACAGTTCAAGCATTAGGTAGCTCCCAGTCCTGTAGCATTAGGTACACTCCCAGACATGTAGCTCCCAGTACTGTAGCGTTAGGTTACACTCCAGACATGTAGCTCCCGTACTGTAGCGTTAGGTACACTCCAGACAATGTGCTCCAGTACTGTAGCGTTAGGTACACTCCCAGACATGTAGCTCCAGTACTGTAGCATTAGGTACACTCGCAGATA
>NW_019942672.1:198602-228430 GCF_002910315.2 Salvelinus sp. IW2-2015 | reverse complement strand
CTTCAGGATGTAGGATACAGGGGAGCTTCAGATGTAGGATACAGGGAAGGTTCAGGATGTAGGATACAGGAAGTCCGGATGTAGGATACAGGGAGGTTCCGATGTAGGATACAGGGGAGGTTCCGGATGTAGAACAGGGAGGTCCGGAGGATGTAGGATACAGGGGAGGTTCCGGATGTAGGATACAGGAGAGGTTCCGGATGTAGGATACAGGGGAGGTTCCGGATGCAGGATACAGGGAAGGTTCCGGATGTAGGATACAGGGACGGTTCAGGATGCAGCAAACCTCTGTATTCCATCAAGACTCTTGTTGCACCCTCGTTTCAGCCTCCCCTCAAAATACCAAGATCAAACTGCCAAAGAAACATGAAACAGGCGCTTAAAGTCCTGGTGCAGTCAAATGTGCTTTTTCCTGTGTTTTTATACGTTTTTTCACACTATGAGGAWGGAATAATACTGTGAAATWGTGACAATTATGATCATGCCCTTTTTGTGTAAAAGCTGTTTGAAATGACTGCCTGAAATTTCATCCTGGTTAAGGTGAGATGGCGTTTTGGCCTGCTTGGTGATATCACCAGGTGGTAAATTAGTTAATAGACAAGAAAGAGTTCCAAATCTCTCTGACCATAACAGCTAGTTTTCAGTTTTCAGTAAGGTACTTAATTGTTACCCAGAAATTATTTGATATTGAGATAAAAWTGGTTGCGTTGGAACTTTTTTAAGGCCTATATTCTTTTATCCCCTCCCTGGGACATACCACTGTCAAAATGACAATTAAACCACATAACTGGTATTCAATGTAAAAGGCATATTCCTAAATCTTTAATTACATTGTATAATAGTAGTCATAATCAGAACCCGTTCAGAAAGGACCCGTTCATTAATTCAAAGTCAACTCATTTATTATAGTASGTTATTGGCGTCCTGACAGGAAGGCCATGTATGAACTAGTGGAACGCCCATGCGCTCATAACTTGAAGAGGTAACAACCATTTGACACCGAGGAGCTCCAAGGACAAAACAGCAAACAAACACTTTTGTGGGAAATAAAATTATCTTGTGAGTAAAATGAACATCTCGCCCACTCAGAGGGAAGGAAATGGTAAATGAAATGCAACAATGTATCGTACAAAAATGAAACCGAAATGTCTCTACAATGTTACAATAAACATTAAGGGAATGAAGTGGTGTGACACTAGCGAATTAGAATATGGAATATAGATTGAACAGAAATTAAGTTTTATCTTCAATATCTTGATGAAAAACAAACAAACATTTATAATTCGAGAGAAAAAAAATTGCGCTCTCAAATGGCTGGTGTTTAGAGAGCCCCCTAGTTGAGAGACCGGCTCAGTGAGTGCATCTTCGCCACTGGCCTATATAATAGCCTTACCCTTAAAGATTGACAGGAGGCTGTCTATAGGTAGGCCGAGGTGTGTACCATCAACATCGGTTACCCTCACCACATCCTGACAGAGTAGGCTACTAAATGCACTGCTGCCTACCATTGCCTACTCTGCATGTATGTTAACACAGGGGAACTCCCTGCCTTGGCCTCTTTCTATGGCAGGGAGAGGAGAACGATTGGACTGAAGTAGTCTTTGAAGTCAGATACAGTATATCATCACAGTGGTTACCAGCCTGTTTTTAAGCAGACTAGATATTTCACACCTTCCTACAACTGTGTCTGTTCTCTGTTGTAGGCTCATGTGTCAACGCCATCCCTTAACACCTTCCATTTATAGTAGCGTCACTAGGCTAGAGTGGGAGACGGCCAACTTCAGAACAGTGGGTTTGATCTGATGCAGGTTTCACATTGATTGAGCTGACATTTTGGCCAAAAGGGTGGGTGTGTGTGGTGGTGGGGGGGGGGGGGTTCAATTGTTGATGAGGCTATAGCCTAACCATCACTAAACACACGGTGTATGTTGCCGTTGGTCTAGTCTAAACACGAGTAGGGTTATTACCGCCACACCGGCGGTCACGAGTCATGAAGACAGTTAAATTCCACGTAACTATTTAGTCACGGTAACTAGGCTTCTCCAAGATCTGATGCTGCTGATGGTCATTAGTAGTCTACCAAACTTGCTCATGGCATGGTACTCAGGGCTCTATTGTCCCTCCATCAGGTCCTAATGGTCTGGTACTCAGGGCTCTATTGTCCCTCCATCAGGTCCTAATGGTCTGGTACTCAGGCTCTATTGTCCTCCATCAGTCCTAATGCCTGGTACTCAGGCTCTATTGTCCCTCCATCAGGTCCTAATGGCTGGTACTCAGGGCTCTATTGCCTCCATCAGGCCTAATGGTCTGGTACTCAGGGCTCTTTGTCCCTCCATCAGGTCCTAATGACTGGTACTCAGGGCTCTATTGTCCCTCACATCAGGTCCTAATGGTCCTGGTACTCAGGGCTCTATTGTCCCCCATCAGGTCCTAATGGTCTGGTACTCAGGGCTCTATTGTCCCTCTAACCACTCTGACATTAATGCAAATACAATAGAAAATCAAATCAAACACTTCATGAGAGCTCATGTTGCTCAACATTTCTATAGGCTATGCAGTTGCGCGAAAACACAATTGTCCTCTTTCTTAAAAAAGAGAAGGATTCCATCAGCTTTCTATAGTTTAGGCCTACTATATTTATTTCCGAATATTTAGCACATACCTTATATTTACAACAGGAGTATAGCCTACCTGGCTGGCATGAAAATGAACCACGGGGAAAAGCGTCCTCCYTTTGCTATTTAAGTGCATAGATGACATGTATTTTTATTCGAGACAGGTGCATGATAATGGTCCATTTTAAATCAAAACAAATTTCACACATGTTATTTAGTGTACGTAAAGACAAGATTAAATATAGAATAGTCTGATGGGTGACGATATTAGCCTATCACTTGTGAATGATGCCCAGCATAAGAAACAATGCCTTTTTTTTTCTCACCACTTTTTAAAATCATGGTCACACACCTCATGTAGCTTTGCCCATAGGCCTATCTGTTTTGATAAGGTTAGTATCACACCTCAAGTGGCCAAATAACATCTTAAAATTAAGCGCATTAATCTGCTTTACAAGGGGTGTAGAGCCTAACTGGCATACCTAAGCAGCGCATGAGTTTCAGGGAAGTTTGGGGAAAATAATTTTCACCATAAAAATGGACCTTTTATAATAAAAGCATTACATGCATAATTGCATTTGCGGTCACTTTTCCCGCTAATGGAACATTCAGCTTATAGCCTGCTGCTGTGTGCGTATTGCTGCACTTATAATGTGAAGAAATAGCCTCATAGTTTATCAAKATTTTTAAGCTCAACGTTCTGATCTGTTGCATCAGCRRCATTGCGTAAAAACATATTTTTTTGATMCTAGTGGTTGTATTAATTTGGGATCTATCGCATCCCACAACTGTCCCAGACTATGTTTGGAATATTTATTTCTCCTGCAGAATATCAACATTTGTACTATGGTCAACATTTGTACTATGGTGGACAGTAGAAATGACTGTTTGTTAGGCCTACTCATCAGCTTTTCAAAGGGCTACCCAGACCCCTCTTTTATGCTGCTGCTACTCTCTGTTATTATCTATACATAGTCACTTTAACTCTACCTACATGTACATATTACCTCAATGACCTCAACTAACCGGTGCCCCCGCACATTGACTCTGTACCGATATCTGCTGTATATAACCTTGCTTGTTATTTTACTGCTGCTGTTTAATTATTTGTTACTTTTATGTTCTATTTTTTACTAAAGACTTATTAACAAATTTTTCTTAACTTCTTAAAGCGTTGTTGGTTAAGGGCTTGTAAGTAAGCATTTCACTGTAAGGGCTACACCTGTTATATTTGACACGTGTCAAATAAAATTTGATTTGATTTGTTGGCTGATGAAAAGTAAATGTGGACAGTTCTTCCAATATCTGCACCTCAGTATGCACCTCAGAATTGGATAAGGACGCGTGCAGTTGCGTCCCCGATGTGTCGGTCTTCACTTGTAGCCTGTGAGAAAGACACGATCACGTGATGAAGAGACATGTGATTGAGAGGTGCTTAGGAGCGTGCAGCACTCAGGGATAAAGGCACAACGCAGCACCCCAGGCCAAGGGCACAACGGCCACAACGGACACTGATGAAGTGTGTACAGCCTGCGCAAGTAAACAAAGCAGAGCTCATGCCTTTCACGTGACTATTTTCAAATCATCATTAGAGTCGCATCATGCAGCTTTACAATGTAATAAAAAATCTAAACATATATAGCCCAACGTTTGTCGAACAACTAAAGTTACATTAATAACTCTAAATTAAGCATATAGGAGTACCTATTTCATTGTTAACCAACCGCTCAACACAGAATTGCCACGTGCGCACTCCCTCAAATCGTTTGGAGAAAATATAATTTCTGTTTAATTCAGCTTTGTTCAATTTGTGTTCTTCATACTCTAAAATAATGCCACAGAATTCTACGCAAATCTTGTCTGCTGAATGAACTAGTGTAGCCCAAAGACGTATGGCATAGCCAGATCAGGACCTAACTAACATAAGGACAACTCAGAGTATGCTGTTCTGTTCTTCTGAAATAGACTACATTTTCTTCATATCATGTTTCTTTAGACCTGTCTAAAAATAAATAGTAGCCTACAATATGGACCCGGAGTAGCCTACAATATGTAATGTTATATACATATTAGGGTTATACAATGTAATGTTATATACATTTAGGCATTATACAATGTAATGTTATATACATTTAGGGTTATACAATTTAATGTTATATACATTTAGGGAATACAATGTAATGTTATAGTACATTTAGGGCATTATACAATGTAATGTTATATACATTTAGGGTAATACAATGTAATGTTATATACATTTAGGGTAATACAATGTAATGTTAATATACATTTAGGCATTATACAATGTAATGTTTATATAACTTTAAGGCATTATACAATGTAATGTTATATACATTTAGGCATTATACAATGTAATGTTATATACATTTAGGCATTATACAATGTTGTTATATACATTTAGGCATTATACATGTAATGTTATATAATTTAGGCATTATACAATGTATGTTATATACATTTAGGCATTATACAATGTAATGTTATATACTTTAGGCATTATACAATGTATGTATATACATTTGGCATTATACAATGTAATGTTATATACATTTAGGCATTATACAATGTAATGTTATATACATTTAGGCATTATACAATGTAATGTTATTACATTTAGGGGAGCAATGCCACAGTGTTGAGTGGTTTCACTCTTACAATGCAAGAATTAATGTAAAATTAATGTAAACTTTGTAAGAATGAATGTGATATCCTCTAAAGTTTTGTCCCATAGAGATTGAATTGAACAATGAGCATGACACTGAAATGTGTCTGAGCATGTCATCAACAGCTTTTAGGATAGTGACATCCTGTTGATTGTTCATGGACTAGCCTAGAGACATTAGCTTAGGCAATTATTTACAAYGATTCACTAACCCATTCTTTATAATGATTACAACTGTGGAGACACAAATGTTGTTTGTGATTCCATAGAGTTGTCATCAGGGCTCAACATTCAGGTAAATTAAAAGGTGGGCAACTTTTGCATGCAAGAGAATTTGAATTAGCCTACAACTCAAATGTGTCATTTTGGGCAGAAGAACTTTATGCTCAGATTGAAGCAGAGATTTTGGGTCAAGCCTTAGCTATAGAAGTTAGCCAAACCTGGCCAAATTCTTTCTATGACGTAGTTGATGATTCCTTTGCTTTCCCCAGCAGGCCTACAGAGAGCTACCCTCTCTGCCCTSCTCAGTTCTCTTGGCTCAGACCACCGTGGATGCCCATGGCCAAGCAGGCAGGCAGTGAGCTGAGCTAGCTACCGTCGGCTCCCAGAGAGCGTGACTGGCATGCTAGCTAGCGCTCTGCTACATGAAGCCATATTGATGCGTTTTCCAGGGCCCAGCCAAAGCTAGCAGATGTTGCTAGCGGAGCGGTGCCAACTAACGGCAGTAGGTGGGGACAGATGCTACCTGTCCTTGCCGCTCGCTCCAGCCGCTCGCTACCGCTAACAAAGCTATAAAGTTAGTAGATCAGCATATTAATTTTGCAACTGCACTCATGCTGCAATTAGTTGAACGATTTGCTGTTGTGACAGAAACACAACACCAGTCAATGGCTTTATCAGTCATGGATTCCATTTATGGATTGTTGGTTCCTGTGTGAGGCGGTGGAACTGAAACAGTCGTGTCCTATCAAGTAATGTGTCTTGTTCCAATTAATTATTGACCAAAATTCATGTGCCTCAGATGGTCCTTCACTGGTAATACTGAAGTTAACACTGAATTGCGCTACTTGAGGTGATTAGATTGGTGGCTGGATCGATGTTGATGCGCTCTTTCTATCCTCCATAGACTTGAGCTGAGGAACCAGACAGCCGTAATAACAGTGTGGCGTTTGATTCAGATGCCCTCCTAACTTCACTCGTACCATGCACCAATTATGAATCACAGCTTTTGTTCTTATTCCACAGAACATTCTCTCAGCGTGACCCCGAGGTCTCAGAAGGTCACCTCCTGCCAGCTAGTTAGCTGGCTGCGTAGCTCCCTGCCTTCCTGGCTCCCTCTTCCCTGCCTCCCTCTTCCCTGCCTCCCTCTTCCCTGCCTACCTGCCTCTCTCCTCCCTGCCTCCCTTTCTCCCACCTCCCTGCCTCCTGCCCTACTCCTCCCTGCCTCCCTTCTTCTCCTCCCTCCCTTTTCCCCCTCCTCCCTGCTTCAATTCTCCCCTCCGCCCTCCTCTGCTCCCTCCACCTCCCCCCCTCTCCCTGCTGCTCCCCTTCTCCCTGCTCCCTTCCTCCCTGCTCCCCTCCTCCCTCCCTCTGCTCCCTCCACCTCTCTCCCTGCTGCCTCCCTTCTCCCTGTCCTCCTCCCTCCCCTCCTCCCTGCTCCCTTCCTCCCTCCTCCTGTATCACACCCTCAAACACTGCTGTGATATTATTACTCTCCCAGATAATATGCATCTTTCTCTTTTCTCCGCCCTCCCCTCCACTCTTCCCACCCCGCTCTTCCGGCGTATTCACCCTGCAAAACGCCCGCATGGTAGAACTTTAGAAAAGTTGAACGGTGACATTCCGCAAAAATGACACTTTTTGGTCCTTGACCTCCCGCGTGGTTGTTCTGCGTTTTGATTGGCTGTTGGCCGCTTGGTGAGGTTGGGCGGGCTCACACCCAGGCAGGAGGCCATTGGAGGAGCAGCAAGATGCCACGGTAACAAGGAGGGTGTTGATTGGTTATTAAAGAGGCCACACTTTTCTCCTCACCACCACACACACACACAACACACAACACACACACACACACACAACACACACACACACACACACACACACACACACACCACACCACACACCACACAACACCACACTCACACAACTCCCTGAAGAACTCCTGAGATCTCCACAACCCGTTTCTTATCTCTCTCTATGTTCTTCTTTTCGTGACTCTTCGTCTCTCACCACTCTCCTTTCTGTTAATTATCTTCCATGTACAATCGAGAGGCAACCCTAAACTATACTAAGCTTGTGCTTATATCTTCTTCTGTTAAAACTGCATGGGTCTGATCAGAACTTCCATAACTTACCCTGCCTGAAATGTAATGACCCTACATAGAGAAGTCCCATTCTCAACACCCTGTATTGACTTCACGTTATGTTATCATACTGAATTGTTCAAATAACACTGGAGCCAGTCCCGTTCTGCATTCATCATTCTGTATCATAGCCTTGCTCTTTGGTCTGTGTTGTTCAGTTGTTCAGGGTCCTGCTGGTCTTCTGGGTCCTGCTTGGTTCTCTGGGTCCTGCTCGTGTCATCTTGGGACTCCTGCGCGGTCTCTGGTGTCCTGCGGGTCTCTGGGTCCGGCGGGTCTGTCCTGAGCGGGCTCGGGTCCTTGCGGGTCTCTGGCCGGTCGCTGCGGGTCTTCTGTGGGTCACTGGCGGGTCTGTTGTGGTCCTGCGGGTCTCTGGCGTCCTGCTGGTCAAAGAGGGTCCTGCGGGTCTCTGGGTCCTGCTGGTCTCTGGGTCCTGCTGGTCTCTGGGTCCTGCTCTGTTGTACTGTAGAGAGGCAAACCGCAGGGTGGACATTACTGGGCACCGAGGGATAGGCCCCTGGCTGCTTGGCAACCCTGCAGCTGTCTGTCTTGCCGATCTCGGAGCTATGTGTCTGGCAACTGAAGAGAAACTAGTTTCTGGTTATCCTCTGTTTTCTCTGTGTGTCTCTGGGGTTTCCTCTCTTGTTGTCCCCCTCCTGCTGCTTACTCTCTCTTGCTCTCTCTCTCTGAAGATGAATTGTAGTGAAGGGGACAGACAGTCCCTACAGGGGTAGATAGAGAGGTCACTGGGACGTTCAGGTGGTATGACCCTCGTCCACCTCCCTCAGGACAGCAGTGGACTAGCCTGCTCTGCCCTTCCCTAAGAGAGGGACACAGTGGTAGGGCTAGTGACAGAGAGTGGTAGGGAGAAGAGATGAACAGGGATTTGCTGATGGCAGTGGTATGTCATCCTGAGAGGTGGCATACTGTGGTAGTCGTTGGCTGTGTTTTTACCTCCCACTGATGAATTACTGGAAATCGTGTCTGTGTGTGTCTGGCTGGCTGGCTGGCTGGCTGGGAGATAAAGATGCAGAAGGCTCATTTGAATGCAGTAATGGTGCCAGTCTGGGAGAACATGGAAAGACTTCTAGGCAGGGTGCTCTGCAGCTATAAATAGTGGTTCTTCATCCCTTTTCTGAAAGAGGGATGCGTAGGGACCTGATCAATAATTAATATGATGATTTTGATGGATGGAGATTCACACGAGTCCCATTGCCTCATCCCTCTCTCTCTCTCATCCTCATTTTATCCCGTCAATCAGCCCAGTGAGGATGTTCAGATCATTTCTCACCTTAAAACCAACTAACACATGAATTTGGAGGTTAGGGGAAGTGTACATTTTCTTGTAGTGAAAATGGAATTGAAATAAAAGGGGTTCCTTTATTAGGCCTAGGCTAATTATTACCACAACTCCAATGCATTTCCATTACGCTGCTTTATTTCATTACGTTGCTGGTACAAGACCAGTTGAATATGCAATAATTTGAAAAGCTCTTTGTTGACATGTTGGGTTGTGTTGGTGGAGAATCGATAACCAGGAAGTATGTGTAACTGGTCAGCCGCAGATGGCTGTTTTTAAACCAGCGTTTCCTCCACCTATAATCCTTCCTGTCTAAKGAACAATGACTGGTTGGCTGTTATGAAGAGAGTACTGAAGGTAGTGCTGATGTGGTCTACTTTACGAATGAARAGAATTTAATGTGTAAATGTAGTGTTGGAGAATATTGTTCTTTCTCTATATCACAAACATTTTTTTTCAGTTGACTGACAGGGTTTTGTGTTGAGTCTGCTGTTAGGGGTTGTCGATGTATGACTACTACTTGTCATATTGAAACTTCTTCAGCAACTTGAAACAGCCTAAAGGCTGCAGCATACTAGGTTGGGCTCGCTCCTAGCAGAACTCGGCTCGGGCGAAGCCGATGTCTGTGCCAGCCTGGTCTCATAGACTAGACGTAACAAAGTAAACGTTTATCCGGGACACTCAAATTAGTATGATATGTTACGTTTGGTATGGTTACATAAAACAGAAGGTTACTTAAGGCAAAACAAAAGTAGGGTGGCTGGGTGGGCGTATATCGCCTTGCAACCCAAAGGTTGTGTGTTCAAATCTCATCACGGACAACTTTAGCATTTTAGCTAATTAACAGCTTTGCAACTACTTAGCATGTTAGATAACACTATCCCCACTTTTTTTCCCCACTAATTGCTCTTTTGACCAATCACATCAGATCTTTTCACATCAGATATTTTTCAGAGTGGATCTGATTGGTCAAAAGACCAATAAGTGGGAAGAATTWWAAAAAAAATCTGAATTGGGGTGCCTGTGTAAACGCAGCCAAGAATCTTTCTCCTCTTGTTCATTTGCGTTATTAATGTCTAAGAAACTCTGGTCATGTATTGTGGGTCTGTATGGTTCAGTTGGTAGCTCTTTGGCAACAGCAGGATAGTGGCTTCCATTCCCGGGGTCACCAATATGTAAAATATAGGCACGCATGGGACAAATCAAATGTCATTGTTCACATACACATATTTAGCAGATGTTATTGCGGGTGTAACGAAATGCTTGTGTTCCTAGCTCCAACAGTGCAGTAGTATCTAACAATTATTCACTACGATACACACATATCTAATATTAAAATAATGTAATTAAGAAATATAAATATTAGATTGAGCAATATTGGAGTGGCATTGACTAAAATACAGTAGAATAGAATACAGTATATACKTATGAGATGAGTAAAGCAGTATATAAACATTATTTAAACATTATTAAAGTGACTAGTGTTCCCTTATTAAAGTTACCAGTGATTCTATGTATATAGGGCAGCAGCCTCTAAGGTGGAGGGTTGAGTAACCGGGTGGTAGCCGGCTAGTGATGGCTATTTAACAGTCTGATGACCTTAAGATAAAAGCTGTTTTTCAGTCTCCCCCCCCCCCACAAAAAAACATCTTTAATAAGCGTCTGTTAAGTGGCATTATTATTTTCAGGGGTTGGAACCAAAATGATTTTCCAATTGTATAATTCTGAAAAGAAACATTATTTTTCGTTCTGTTTTATATCGTTAATTTCTGTTCTTTTTTTAAACCTCTGAAATGTTTTCACTAATCAGTGCGGGTAGAGCAGGACCCTGTTTCCCCATAGTGATGGAATTTAGGCCTACGAGTGTATTTAACGATGCGTCTTTCCTACAACTGCCGAAGATGTAACATGCYTTTCCCAGAACACCACACAGAGAGAACGGTCGGTGAGTGTGCCGTTGAGACGTGTTGATATTGATGGGATCGAAAGAAAGGGAGTGCTGCTCTCAGGTCAGTTTTCTCCATTCAAYTCTTTCCTAGCGAGCTGGCTAACAAGCTTGTGTGTGCATAGCGGCACCAAAATATAAAATACCTTTTTGTAGTTAATAAATCCAATGTGAAACGTGATAACTATAGTATCCTTAACTAGCATTGAAAAAGTTAATCCATTCTTCTCGAATAAGAAATCTCTCCCTCATTTCTGAAGCACGTTTGCAACGTCAGTAGGACTATGCTTCAGACGGAGGAGTAGTGGCAGGTAGCTTACACCCAGTAGACAGATTTTCCAGCAGGCAGACACGCAGGCAGGCAGGCAGACAGCAGGCGGCAGACAGACAGCAGGCCGGGCAGACAGGCAGACAGACAGCAGACAGAGCAGGCGGGCAGACAGGCAGCAGACAGAAGACAGGCAGGCGGCAGGCAGACGGCAGGCAGACAGCAGGCAGCAGACACTGGAATACGTTTCTGAGTGACAGTGAGGCTTTTAAAAAGAATGGTTCTGTTACGGAACAGTATAGATCACTTTCATTCTCAGTTCTAATTCTGTTCCTCTAAAAAATATTATTTCTGTTTCTGTTCTGTTTGTTCCCCGAGTATATATTATATTAGAAATAATCAAGTGCCCCATCATAAATATTGAATCAAAACCATGCATGTGAAAAATAGCCTTTCCTGTCTGGCATTATTTAACACTCCATACAGTATCTCCTCTGGGGACTGTACTGTTCCTCTGCCAGCCAGCAACCCTCACGTTTACACAGACGTCTGGTACATATGTTTACTGGGAATATGCTGTCTGTTTAGATGGGGTCTATCGCCCTTATTTGGGATGCAGCCATTTTTCACCACAGCATGTAGGTCACAGCCACGGTTGTCATTGTGAGGACGAAGCCGTGCTATTTGTCATCACGCATCATGTGACTAAATTTGTGATCACACATGTTGCGTCATTCTCTCAACTGATTGTGCAGGGGTGTTCTGTTTCTCTGAGTATCATAGGAATTAGCATATATGAATGTTGTCATTGTTTACGCTAGTGTGTTTAGATCCACCTCCCATTTTCCTCTTCCTTCATTGTCATAATCCTCAAGACATTGACTAGTTTTCAGGTAAGGAAGAAACTGTTATGTAGTTTCTCAGTTACTGGCTAGTAGAGAAGACTCTGTTGATGACCGCAACGCGAAGGCTACTGATTTGAGCTGAGGCGTGTGAATAGGCTAGTGAATACACTGGTTGGCTGATTCAACTTGGCCAAGTCATCTCCCTCAGGTCTTGTGTTGTTGGCAAGTCATCTTCCTAGGTCTTTGTGTCTGTAGGACAGTCATTCTCTAGGTCTTGTGTCGTTAGGACGAAGTCAATTCTCATCAGGTTCCCTTGTGTCGTAGCCAAGTCAATTTCTCGGTCTTGTGTCGTGGTTATACCAAGTATTCTCCTCAGGCCTTGTGTCGTGTTAACAGTCATTCTCCTCAGGTCTTGTGTGGGGTTCGGACAAGTCATTCTCCTCAGGTCCTTGTGTCGTGGTAGACCAAGTCATTCTCCTCAGGTCTTGGTGTCGTGGTTAGGACCAGTCTTCTCCTCAGGTCTTGTGTCGTGTAACCAAGTCATTCTCCTCAGGTCCTTGTGTCGTGTAGGACCAAGTCATCTCTCTTCAGGTCTTGTGTCGTGTAACAAGTCATTCTCCTCAGGTCTTGTGTGTGTTAACGCAAGTTCTCTCCTCAGGTCCTTGTTCGTGGTAGGACAAGTATATTCTCCTCAGGTCCTTTGTCGTGGTAGGACCAAGTAATTCTCCCTCAGGTCTTGTGTCGTGGTACAGTCATCTCTCTCAGTCTTGTGTAGTCGGCAAGTCAATTCTCCTCAGGTCCTTGTGTCGTGGTAGACCAAGTCATCTCTCCCTCAGGTCTTGTGTCGTGGGTAGACAAAGTCATCTCTCAGTCCTGTGTCGTGTAGCAAGTCATTCTCCCTAGGTCCTTGTCGTGGGTAGGACCAAGTCAATCTCTCCCTCAGGTCTTGTGTCGTGGTAGGACCAAGTCAATTCTCCCTCAGGTCTTGTGTCGTGTAGGACAAGTCATTCTCCCTCAGGTCCTTGTGTCGTGGTAGGACCAAGTCAATTCTCCTCAGTCCTTGTGTCGTGGTAGACCAAGTCATCTCTTCCCTCAGGTTTTGTAGGTCCGTCATCTCAGTGTCGTGTAGACCAATCTTCTCCCTAGGTCTTGTGTCGTGTAACCAAGTCATCTCTCCCTCAGGTCCTTGTGTCGTGGAGGACCAAGTCAATTCTCTCTAGGTCCTTGTGTCGTGGTAGGACCAAGTCAATTCTCCCTCAGGTCCTGTGTCGTGTAGGACAAGTCATCTCTCCTCAGGTCCTTGTTGTGTTAGGACCAAGTCAATTCTCCCTCAGGTCCTTGTGTCGTGGTAGACCAAGTCATCTCTCCTCAGTCCTTGTGTTGTGTAGGACCAAGTCAATTCTCCCTCAGGTCCTTGTGTGTGGTAGACCAAGTCATCTCTCCCTCAGTCCTGTGTGGTGTAGGACCAAGTCAATTCTCGTCAGGTCCTTGTGTGGTGTAGGACGCAAGTCCATTTCCCTCAGGTCTTGTGTGTGGTCCCTCAGGTCCTTGTGTCGTGGTAGGACCAAGTCATCTCTCCCTCAGGTCCTTGTGTCGTGGTAGGACCAAGTCATCTCTCCCTCAGGTCCTTGTGTCGTGGTAGGACCAAGTCAATTCTCCCTCAGGTCCTTGTGTCGTGGTAGGACCAAGTCATCTCTTACTCATAGTTTTGTTTACTTGAATCAATGTTGTTGATGCTGACTGAGGCAGGATAACTAAAGAATGAGTGTGTGCTGCTCAGTGTAGTCTGACTAGCCTCAGTGA
Organism: Salvelinus sp. IW2-2015; assembly: GCF_002910315.2. Taxonomy (NCBI): domain Eukaryota; kingdom Metazoa; phylum Chordata; class Actinopteri; order Salmoniformes; family Salmonidae; genus Salvelinus; species Salvelinus sp. IW2-2015. The sequence continues at coordinate 214,614 of NW_019942672.1, read as the reverse complement.
AAACGGATACAAGAACACATTTAATGACCAAAAAAACTGCAAAATACATCCAGGTTTAGTGTTTTCCAGGAAGTAGCCTAAACTATCAACCAGAGCTGAGAAACATTTTCACTTGAACTGAAAAAATAGTGAGGTGTGGTGCAACTGAAGCTAAGTAGTAAAGTCCATCTCTCTACTACAGAAGGTATTAGAAAGAGAAACACTGCAAGTTTGTCCATCTCCTCTCCATAGCAACAGTATCATGTTGCCTAGTGCCTGCATTCAACCCTTGCAGCAGKAGCGGCGGCGGTGGTGGTGTCTTTCCGCTAGAGATTGATAGCTGTCTGACATGCTTCTCGTGTGAACGTCAGATCCCTGCTACAGTATGACGGCACCGTCGTGTAGACGCCAAAGGCAAAGCTTTACTCTGTCATCATCGGCAGCTAGCAGCCTCTGGGCGCCATATGTACAGTACACTACTCTACATGTCATGGAGGGAGATCCATCCTTTACACACCATGGATGGGAGAATAGAGGGCTGTCAAAACGGCTAGAAAATTCAAGGCTCGAGGTAGACTTTTCCCCCTAATCTACCCATCTCCCCCCAAAACACCCCAACCTTAACCATTAAGGCAGTGACTTGTATCTGTCCCTAGTTCAGTGGTTAGGCACAGCTTGTACCTACTCCCCCTCTGAGCAGGTTATCTGTGGTAGGCTAATCGTCATATCTTTGTATGTGTATTTTAGTTTTTCACAGGTACTGTTTTTAAACTGAGGCAGATGGTTGCACCATATGGGGAGAAATGTGTGATTACCTGAAGTATTTCCATTCCAATGCATCTTTTTCACCCAGACCTGAGGTGGAATGCTCCCGGAGCACAGACTCTTCATCTAGAATGTTCTACAAGCATCTAGTTAGGCCTATAATCTGGAACCTAGGGCTGCACAGTAAAATCTCATTCACATTGATATCGCAATCTTAACATGTACAATATCCACATTGCAAGATATCCATACCATATGCAATATTTTGAAGTATATCTCAGAGGCGTGTAACATTCTTTTTTGTAGTTTACTTTTTATAGCTCCGACCCTGTAACTCAATTAACGCAGTAACTCCTCCTTGRTGTTAGATTCACTTTAAGTTTGCATGCTGTTCTGTTAGGTCAAATGGTTGTTCCAGAAAAGGACATGCTGCTTTCCACTTTGCGTCTTAATATAAGTCATTCTATTTCTATGTCTATGATTCCAACAGTTCGCCCAAGTATTTTGATCTGTACAGCACGTCAAATCGCAATCACAGTATTTGGTAAAAAATAAATAAATTCGCAATTAGATTTTTACCCATATGGTGCATCACTAACKCATCGTCTGTATTCTAGAACTAGAATGTTGTCCTTGTACGTTTGATACTTGGAACTTAGAATTCATATCACAATGTAGGAGTCAAAGACAGTCTTTGATTGTGGAGAGAGAGGAAGTCAGTTCATATGACTTGAGATATCAATGACAGCAAGCATTCTTTTTATAGCCCCCGTACACCAACACGTAGTGTGGAGGAAGGCAGCGCTAGCTGACTCGCTGAGGCGTAGCCAGTGTTTGACATAATGTTGGACCAGTATGGAGGCTGACTGGGAACACCAGTGTTGTGATACGAACGCAGAGCGGAGCCTGTCACAGAGCTCGCCTCGCCTGCGTCCATATGCTGCTCTGCTCAGTCGTGAAGCTGTGAAATTGGGTTGCTTCCCAACTAGCCTGGAGACGCACTTCTCTCTCGCTCGCTCTCTCTCTGTCTCTCTGTCTCTCTGTCTCTCTGTCTCTCTGTGTCTCTGTGTCTCTGTCTCGACTCAGATGTATAATGGAAAATTCCCAGGCCCTACTTGTAAATATGTAGCCTGTATAGTCAGAGTCTGCACAGACCATAAAGCACCTTCAGTAGGAATGCCAACTTTGGTGCTTTCCCCCAAAAGGGTGCAGCTGAGAGAGGCTTTTTCAGGATACACACACAGTACATTGGCCAAGGCCCTACTTTTACCGAACCAGCCACTAACACAGTGTGACCGATCACCACTAGTAAATTTAAGGACCATATCATCGGTGAGAAGTTTTTCCTTTCTTGGCCCCATTGCCTACTAAGTCAGCATGAAATGTAATGCCATTGGCTGTGTGAGATCGGAGAGAGGAAAGAGGGGAGAGAGGAACACGTTGTAAACGTCTGTGAGTGTTCTCATTCAGCGCCAGTTGAAAGATGCTACTTAATCTGCTTACTCCTTTTTAATTGTGAGTTTCGGGGGGGTAGGGCTCCTCCTGAACAGAATAAGGCTAGTGATCCAGAAGTAAAGCCAAGACCACAGTTATTCCTCTTTAGGCTCCTAACTCCCCTCCTGTCCCCCCCCCCTGTATCACCCCCTCTCACCTCTTCACTCCTTCAGTAGGAAGAAAACTCTTCGTTCCAACAATAGACATTTGGGGCCATATGTTGGTTTGACATCGTCATCAGGTTCACAGCAGGTTACCTTAGTTAACTTTCACTTCAGTGGCTGATGGGATTTTCTCCTGCAGTTCCTTGACTAGGTGGCTCAAAGTCTAGACGGTCTCTGAAGCAGGCCCCTGCGTCCCGATCGGCCATTGCTCTACAATGGCGGCCATTGTGGATGTTAAGTAGCGGCAGCTTCCTCCCGGCCGGTCGCTACCTCCACAGTCAGTTACTTAGCGTCCGCTAAGACAATGTCTTTATCCCCAGGCCATACAGGCCCGAGGCCCTAATCCGGACCACTACATACGGTGAAATAAATCTCTTAAAGATAAAAGAGAGKGAGAGGGAGGGAGAGTGGGGGGGAGAGAGAGTGAGGTTAGAGTGCAGTAGTTTAACCCCTGGCCAAGAAAGAGAGAGGGGAGGAAAGGAAAAGAGAGGGAGAAATGAGGAACAAGGAGAGGCAGGCGTCACAAGGCCCTTCATCTTGCTGTGGGTGTAGAGGAGAAGGGATGCTGACGGGGTTCAACCTTTTTCTTCTGACAAGAGAACTGCTGCTCTCCATATGGAATCTGGCCTCTCTCTTAACAAGCAGGGCTCCTATTCAATCTAACTGCTATCCAGTTGTTTCTGGGATTAGGCAAAAATCAACAATGAAACATTCTTCCTGCGCTGTGAGCAAATGTGTGCCAACTAATTTAGAGATGAGTTATTGGTAACGCATGTAACAATAGGTTTAGGCCTATAAGTAGTTTATTTCTAAACGTTTAATAATACTTTTTGGGAATCGGTACTAAAAATGTGAGAATCTGCAGTCTCTCACTCTCTGTGTGTGTGTGTGTGTGTGTGTGTGCGCGCGCATGCCCTCGCCCACACGCAAGTGCCCGTGTGATGTGGTTTGTCACCACTCTATTTTTAAACCTGATGCTGTGTGCCTCACATAGAGACGTGGCCGACATCACGTAGAGTCTTATTGAGAAGGTGAAAGGTGACGATTTGGTGGTGATATAAAATGTGTGTCCGGCTCCTAATGTGTTGCACTTCACCGGTTAGTTCTATAGATGTGTTCAGACATAATGTTAAAAGCAGCTGTAAGTTATTATTATTTTCTATTTGACACTCTTATTGGCTAAATGTTGTCTATTTGACACTCTTATTGGCTAAGTGTTGTCTATTTGACACTCTTATTGGCTAAGTGTTGTTTATTTGACACTCTTATTGGCTAAATGTTGTCTATTTGACACTCTTATTGGCTAAATGTTGTCTATTTGACACTCTTTTGTTTTCCACTTAATAGTTGACATCTACAGTTGAAGTCGGAAGTTTACATACACTTAGGTCGGAGTCTTTAAAACTCGTTTTTCAACCACTCCACAAATGTCTTGTTAACAAACTATAGTTTTGGCAAGTCGGTTAGGACATCTACTTTGTGCATGACAAGTAATTTTTCCAACAATTGTTTACAGCAGATTATTTGCATTATGAATCCACTGTATCACAATTCCAGTGGGTCAGAAGTTTACATACACTAAGTTGACTGTGCCTTTAAACAGCTTGGAAAATTACAGAAAAATTATGTCATGGCTTTAGAAGCTTCTGATAGGCTAAATGACATAATTTGAGTCAATTGGAGGTGTACCTGTGGATGTATTTCAAGGTCTACCTTCAAACTCAGTGCCTCTTTGCTTGACATCATGGGCGAAATCAGCCAAGACCTCAGAAAAGGTCTGGTTCATCCTTGGGAGCAATTTCCAAATGCTGAAGGTACCAAGTTCATCTGTACAAACAAATAGTATGCAAGTATAAACACCATGGGACCACGCAGCTCATACCGCTCAGAAGGAGACGTGTTCTGTCTCCTAGAGATGAACGTATTTGGTGTGAAAAGTGCAAATCAATCCAGAACAACAGCAAGGACCTTGTGAAGATGGCTGGAGGAAACAGGTACAAAAGTATCTATATCCAGTAAAACGAGTCCTATATCGACATAACTGAAGGCTGCTCAGCAAGGAAGAAGCACTGCTCCAAAACCGCCAACACAAGCCAGACTACGGTTTGCAACTGCACATGGGGACAAAGATCGTACTTTTTGGAGAAATGTCCTCTGGTCTGATGAAACAAAAATATAACTTTTTGGTCATTAAGTTGGAGGAAAAAGGGGGAGGCTTGCAAGCGAGAAACCATCCCAACCGTGAAGCACGGTGTGGCAGCATCATGTTGTGATCATGTCGTGGGGTGTTTTGCTGCAGGAGGACTGGTGCACTTCACAAAATAGATGCATCATGAAGCAGGAAATTATGTGGATATATTGAAGCAACATCTCAAGACATCAGTCAGGAAGTTAAAGCTCCGGTCGTAAATGAGTCTTCCAAATGACAAGACCCAAGCATACATCCAAGTTGTGGCAAAATGGCTTTAAAACTTCTTGTCAATATGGAAAAAATCGTGCCCAAATTAAACTGCCTCGTACTCTATTCTGATGCTACATATGCATATTATATTACTATTGGATAGAAAACACTCTCAAGTTTCTAAACTGTTTGAATTATATCTGTGAGTAAAACAGAACTCATTTTGCAGCAAACTTCCAGACAGGAAGTGAAAAATCTGAAAACGATGCCTGTTCCAGGGCCTGCCTATGAATTGCTATATTTATGGATATGCATGCACTGCATACGCCTTCCACATAGATGCCACAGGCAGTGGAAGGTGGAATGGGGTGTCTAGCTTGATCTGAGGTCGAACAAGAGCTCTTGGAATGACGTGTCCAGATTTCCTTTCTCTACCTAGGCGCGGGAAGCACCTCCCTATTGTCTATTGATAAGCTTCGGTTACACGGCTAATATCTCCGGCTTTGTTTTTTATTTGATACATATTAGAAAACATCAAGTAGGTGTTTTTCAACCGAGTTTCATCAGTTTATTCAACGTTTAATGGACTTTTGGAGTTTCCGTTCTCTGCGTTGAGAGAAAATTGGAACGTCATCAACATTGGCTAGCCTTGTGGAGCGAATTCGACAGGAGAGAAGGACATTCTAAACCAAACAACGATTATTCTGGACTAGGCTCCTTGTACAAGATTCTGATGGAAGTCAGCAAAAGTAAGAACAATTTATGATGTTATTGTCGTATTTCTGTGGAAAATGTTTAGTCCTATTATCGCCCTTTTGCGGGCGCTGTCTCGCTATAACGTAAGCTGTTTGTTATGGTAAAGTTATTTTTAAAAATCTAACACGGCGGTTGCATTAAGAACTAGTGTATCTTCATTTGCTGTCCAACATGTATTTTTTAGTAAAGTTTATGATGAGTTCTTTGGTCAGATTAGGTGAGTGTCCAAAATAACTCCTGACATTCTGGGGAATGTTGCTAATATTCACAATGTATAACCACGGTTTGCAGCTCTAAATATGCACATTTTCGAACAAACATAAGTGTATTGTATAACCTGATGTTATAAGAACTGTCATCTGATGAAGTTGGTCAAGGTTAGTGATTCATTTTATCTTTTGCTGTTTTTTGCGATCGCTACCTTTTGCTGCTAATAAAGCTTGATCTTGTGTGTGTTGGCTATTGTGGTAAGCTAAATAATGCTATATTGTGTTTTCGCTGTAAAACACTTAAAAATCGGAAATATTGGCTGGATTCACAAGATGTTTATCTTTCATTTGCTGTACACCATGTATTTTTCATAAATGTTTATGATGAGTATTAGGTATTTCACGTTGTCTCTGTAATTATTATGCTGCTTTGGTGATATTTTTGATGGTAGCTGCAATGTAAACTATGATATTATACCTCAAATATGCACATTTCGAACAAAACATACATTTTTGTATACCATGTTATAAGACTGTCATCTGATGAAGTTGTTTCTTGGTTAGTGACTAATTATATACTCTATTTGGTCGGTTTTGTGATAGCTACCTATGCGGTAGAAAAATTGTGAAATATATCGGTTGAGTCTTTTGCTATTGTGGTTAGCTATAGAAATACATATTGTGTTTTCACTGTAAACATTTTAAAAATCAGAAATGATGGCTGGATTCCAAGATGTTTATCTTCATTTGCTGTATTGGACTGTGTGATTTCATGAAATTATATTATATGATATCCTGTCGCGTTAGGCTAGGCTATGCTAGTCAGCTTTTTTGATGAGGATGCTCCCGGATCCGGGTGGGTAGCAATGAAAGGGTAAAAGGACAACAAAGTCAAGGTTTTGAGTGGCCATCACAAAGCCTTGACCTCAATCTATAGAAAATGTGTGGCGGAACTGAAACAAAGCGTGTGCGAGCAAGGAGGCCTACAAACCTGACTCGGTTACACCAGCTCTGTCAGGAGGAATGGGCCATATTTCACCCAACTTATTGTGGGAAGCTTGTGGAAGGGTACGCGGAACGTTTGACCCAAGTTAAACWATTTAAAGGCAATGCTACCAAATACTAATTGAGCGTATGTTAACTTCTGACCCACTGGGAATGTGATGAAAGAAATAAAAGCTGAAATAAATCCTTCTCTCTACTATTATTCTGACATTTCACGTTCTTAAAATAAGGTGGTGAACCTAACTGACCTAAAACAGGGAATTGTTACTAGMATTAAATYTCAGGAATTGTGAACAACTGAGTTTAAATGTATTTGGCTAAGGTGTATGTAAACTTCCGACTTCAACTGTATGTGTCCATCCGCTCGTTGCTTTCATATTTACTCTGAAGTGGTGGTAGGTGGTGTCGAAGGGGAGTGGGCTGCTCCCATTCCCCTTTACACACACACACCTCCCACCCCCCTTACCGTCTCCCTCAATCATTTACCTATTAGCCCCCTTGCCCCCCTCTCATCACATATCAAAGCACTGCATTTCGACTTTTAAAGAGCAGCGTCGGTGGAACGTTCACACATTGATTTGCCACTGACCCTGGCTGCAGGTTGCTGCTGGTTGTCTGGACTGCTGGGGGGCTGACCGCGTGTTGCCTCTCTGCACAGTGCCTGTCCCAGATTAGCCATGCTTGAAGCCCACGGCGATAAATTAACACACACTCACCCACAGGAGAAAGAAGGACTAGGTGTGTGTCACTCACTGCTTTCTCCTTGTCACTGTCAAAGCCAACATGTTGTCACTGATGGAGTCAGTGGATGGGAGGAAGTGGATGGGAGGAAGTGGATGGGAGGAAGTGGATGGGAGGAAGTGGGGATGTTTTCTACTGGTGTGAATGGATATGTTGCAGGACAGTTGGTGTTTTCATGTATACAGCAACCTTCACCTTAACCCCCCCATAACCTTCACCTTAACCCCCCCATAACCTTCACATATCCCCCATAACTTCACCATAACCCATACTTCACATAACCCCCATAACCTTCAATAACCCCCATAACCATACCCCATAACCTTCACCATCACCCCCCATAACCTTCACCTTAACCCCCCATAACCTTAACCCCCCATAACTTCACCTTAACCCCCCATAACCTTAACCCCCATAACCTTCACCTAACCCCCCATACTTCACCTAACCCCCATAACCTTACCCCATACCTTACTTAACCCCCCATAACCTTCACCATAACCTTACCCCATAACCTTCATTAACCCCCATAACCTTCACAACCTTAAACCCCCATACCTTCACCTTAATCCCCATAACCTTCACCTTAATCCCCTAACCTTCATCTTAACCCCCTCTTAACCTTCACCTTAATCCCCATAACCTTCACCTTAACCCCCATAACCTTCATCTTAACCCCCATAACCTTCATCTTAACCCCTTTACCTTCACCTTAACCCCCTCTTAACCTTCCTTAACCCTCCAAACTTCACCTTAACCCCATAATCTTCCCTTAACCCCTCATAACTTCACCATAACCCCCATAACCTTAATCCCATAACTCCTTCACCTTAACCCCCCATAACCTTCACCTTAACCCCCCATAACCTTCACCTTAACCCTCCATAACCTTCACCTTAACCTCCATAACTTCATTAACCTCCATAACCTTCACCTTAACCCTCATAACCTTACCTTACCCTCCCTAATCTTTCCTTAACCCCCTAACCTTTACCTTAACCCCCCTCGCCTTCACCTTAACCCTCCATAACCTTCACCTTAACCTCCCTAAGCTTCACCTTAAGTAGTGCGGTGGAGTGAGGAGCAAGGGAGTGAGGGTGAGAGTGGGGGAGTTTAGGCAGAGAGCAAAAGGAGTGATGGGGGAGTTGGGGAGAATTCCAGTCAGGAGAGACAGGACAGAGGGAAGGGAGTTGGGAAGAGTTCTGTCAGGAGAGAGGGACAGAGGGAAGGGAGTTGGGAGAGTTCTGTCAGGGAGAGAGGACAGAGGGAAGGGAGTTGGGAAGAGTTCTGTCAGGAGAGAGAGGACAGAGGGAGGGAGTTGGGGAGTTCTGTCAGGGAGAGAGGAAGGGGAAGGGAGTTGGGGAGAATTCCAGTCAGGAGAGAGAGGACAGAGGAAGGGAGTTGGGGAAGAGTTCTGTCAGGAGAGAGAGGACAGAGGGAAGGAGTTGGGAAGAGTTCTGTCAGGAGAGAGAGGACAGAGGGAAGGGAGTTGGAAGAGTTCTGTCAGGAGAGAGAGGACAGAGGGAAGGGAGTTGGGAGAATTCCAGTCAGGAGAAGAGGACAGAGGGAAGGGAGTTGGGGAATTCTGTCAGGAGAGAAGGACAGAGGGAAGGGAGTTGGGAGAATTCTGTCAGGAGAGAAGAGGACAGAGGGAAGGGAGTTGGGAGAGTTCTGTCAGGAGAGAGAGGACAGAGGGAAGGGAGTTGGGGAGAGTTCTGTCAGGAGAGAGAGGACAGAGGGAAGGGATTGGGGAGAGTTCTGTCAGAGAGAGAGAGACAGAGGGAGGGAGTTGGGGAGATTCCAGTCAGGAGAGAGAGGACAGAGGGAGGGATTTGGGAGAGTTCTGTCAGGGAGAAGAGGAAATAGGGAAGGGAGTTTGGAGGTTCAGTCAGGAGAGAGAGGACGAGGAGGGAGTTGGGGAGAATTTCAGTCAGGGGAGAGAGGGACAAGATAGAGACCCTTCATTCCTTCTCTCTCTTTCTATAGCTCAATCTCTCTTTCTCTCTCCGTGTCTGGCAGGGGTTCCCATCTTCTCACCCATAAGAACAGCATAACATTGCCCTGGTGGCTCAGCAAGAGGGGGTGGAGGGGTGCATGTATATGGGATGCAGGTGTTTATGTATTTGTGGTGGCAGGCTGAGAGGGTGGAGGGATGGGGGGTGTATTTTGGGATGGCGTCCCCGAGGGGAGCCGAGAGTGTCTTTGTCAGGGTCTTTTTAGAGGAGGCCTGRGAAAACATCCAACAGGATTATGGAAGGCAACTTTGATTCTGTCTGCTTGCTCCTTTTGCCCTTTTCTCTTCACGGGTGAGAAATGTGGTCTGTTTATGATGTTTGTCTGTGTCCTTGTGAGAGGGAGATTATAATTTAGTCTTCCAGAATGAAACTTGGTGCCAACATGCCGGCTGTTGAAATTCTAAATCTAAAATAACATTTTCTTAGCCCATTGGCCCAGTTTCCCGGACCCAGATTAAGGCTATTTCTGGAGTTGTGGTCTGGACTTCGGAACTCTATCACCGTGGAAACAGTGTTTACCAGAAGCCTCTTTGATAGTGACACTACGGCCGTGAACTCTTCCTCATGTAGACTTTACGATAGACCTGGGGGAGCGTTCAGCAGGACACAACGTTTTGAAACGTTCAGAGAAATATGCCATGTAGCCCAAACATGCCTCTCTGACATGTAGAACAAGGACTCACATTGGCTCTATTCATTTGTATCTACAACGTTTGGCTACTGAACGTGGACCTGGTGGTAGAAATATTATTTGTTTTCTTTTCAGTCCTTTTCGAYGAGCTTGAGCTGGCTAACTGTGGGGTGGGTTTGACACRTTTGGGACTATTCCATTGCCATGATCTGTCATATTGTTGCTTGGTCTAGGCCACTCTGTGGTAACACTGTAGGCCTAATGACCACATCTGCTAGATAGTACTGACATATTGTTGCATAGGATTACTTCGTAATAGCTAGTAATGGAGATGATGGAATGATTTTTGTTATTWTTACACAAGCGGAATAACAAAAATCACTCCACTCCACTTGCTGTGGATTCTAGATGTTCACGTGTCTTATAATGCATGGCAGTGTTACTTAATGTTTAGAAACGAATACCAAGACAACCATGAGGCCTTTGCACCAGCACAATTCATCCCTGCCAATTCTCTCTCCATCTACGGCAAACACACAGGGGGGTAGGATGTGTGTTGTAAATTACTGTACGTGCAGGTCTGATTTCCACACGCCCAAGCAGGGATGATGTGGGGTATAATATCACATCATATCTACATGGAGGAGACACATTAGCATATTGGAGACCCACATCCTCCGTCTCTCCACAGTGTTCGCTAACTGCGTGTGTGTGTGTGTGTGTGTGTGTGTATTACTATCTGAATGTGTGTGTGTGCTGACTGGCGTCAACCACCCTTGCCCCCACCCCTCTCATGAATATGTATGTGTTCTGAGGCAGCGCTGCGAAGGCTGTGTTTCTCACCGCTGATTAATGCTGTCTGTCAATTACCTCCAGATCCTACCGTGCAGTGGAGCTTCCCCCAGGACTACACAGACCAGGTTGGAAACGCACACGCTAACACACACACACACACACACACACACACACACACACACACACCAGGGTTTTCCGTTGGTCGGTAATAGCCGGCTTCTGGCCCCAAAATAATACAGTTAGAATGGCCGATAAATAAAATTGGCAACAATTGTCCGGGAGAAGAAGAAAACAATCCCGTTGCTAAGTAATGTTTATTAGTCGATTCATTGATGATGGTTTTTATTTTATTTCACCTTTATTTAACCAGGTAGGCRAGTTGAGAACAAGTTCTCATTTACATCTGCGACCTGGCCAAGATAGAGCAAAGCAGTGCSACACAAACAACAACACAGAGTTACACATGGAATAAACAAGCGTACAGTCAATAACACAATAGATTAAGACTATATACAGTGTGTGCAAATGGCGTAAGGAGATAAGGCAATAAATAGACCATAGTAGGGAAGTAATTACAATTTAGCAGATTAACACTGGAGTGATAGATGAGCAGATGATGATGTGCAAGTAGAAATACTGGTGTGCAAAAGAGCAGAAAAGTAAATAAAACAATATGGGGATGAGGTAGGTAGATTGGATGGGCTATTTACTTATGTACAGCTGCAGCGATCGGTAGCTGCTCAGATAGCTGATGTTTAAAGTTAGTGAGGGAAATAAGTCTCCAGCTTCAGCAATTTTTGCAATCGTTCCATTCACTGGCAGCAGAGAACTGGAAGGAAAGGCAAACAAAGGAGGTGTTGGCTTTGGGGATGACCAGTGAAATATACCTGCTGGATCGCGTGCTACGGGTCGGTGTTGTTATCGTGACGAGTGAGATATACCTGCTGGAGCGCGTGCTATGGTGGTGTTGTTATGGTGACCAGTGAAATACCTGCTGGAGCAGTGCTACGGGTCGGTGTTGTTATCGTGACCAGTGAGATATCTGCTGGATCCGTGCTATGTCTGGGTGTTGTTATCGTGACCAGTGAGCTGATAAGTGGGGCTTACCTAGCAGAGTCTTATAGATGACCTGACCAGTGGGTCTGGCGACGAATATGTAGCGAGGGCCAGCCGACTAGAGCATAACAGGTCGCAGTGGTGGGTGGTATAAGGGGCTTTGGTGACAAAACGGATGGCACTGTGATAGACTGCATCCAGTTTGCTGAGTAGAGTATTGGAAGCTATTTTGTAAATGACATCGCGAAGTTCGAGGATCGGTAGGATGGTCAGTTTTACGGGGGTATGTTTGGCGGCGTTAAAATACATTTGAATGGTCATGCTTCTCAGTCTCTAGGTTCATTTTATACATTTAGTGGAATTAAATTGGGTGTGTACAGTATATTGGTTATGTATCTTATCACACGCGTAGTACAGGATACAGATACAGAGATGCTGCTACAGCGTCTCAACAGCATCGGCAACGGACGGCAGGGTTCATCAGCGCGTCACACAATGAGCTGGAGGCAGTTTGCATTTTGAAAACATATTCTTAAGCTGCAATGTGTCACTGCTTGTGCGACCCCGACCAAATTCACATAGAAACAGAGTTATAGATCTGTATTCTCATTGAAAGCAACTCTTAAGAAGGATGTAGATCTGGTCTATGTGCACTATTTCTATACCTCCAATTATTACGTTTTGCTTTACTTTGGTTTTGCACACCAGCTTCAAACAGCTGAAATAAAACTCAGCAAAAAGACAATTTGTAAAAATCCAAATAACTTCACACATCTTCATTGTAAAGGGTTTAAACACTGTTTCCCATGCTTTTCAATGAACCATAAACAATTAATGAACATGCACCTGTGGAATGGTTGTTAAGACACTAACAGCTTACAGACGGTAGGCAATTAAGGTCACAGTTATGAAACTGAGACACTAAAGAGGCCTTTCTACTGACTCTGAAAAACACCAAAAGAAAGATGCCCAAGGTCCCTGCTTATCTGAGTGAACATGCCTTAGGCATGGCTGCAAGGAGGCATGAGACTGCAGAGGTGGCCGGGCAATAAATTGCGATGTCCGTACTGTGAGACGCCTAAGACAGGCTACAGGGAGACAGGACGGACAGCTGATCGTCCTCGCAGTGGCAGACCACGTGTAACAACACCTGCACACGATCGGTACATTCTGAAACATCACACCTGCGGGACAGGTACAGGATGGCAAACAACAACTGCCCGAGTTACACAACAATCCAAGTGCTCAGACTCTCCCCAATAGGCTGAGAGAGGCAGGACTGAGGGCTTGTAGGCCTGTTTAAGGCAGGTCCTCCACCCAACAACGTTGCTATGGGCACAAACCCACCGTCGCTGGACACACAGGACTGGAAAAAGTGCTCTTCACTGACAAGTCACGTTTTGTCTCACCAGGGGTGATGGTTGGATTTGCGTTTATTGTCGAGGAATAAGCTTACACGAGGCCTGTACTCTGGAGGGGATCGATTTGGAGTGGAGGGTCCGTCATGGTCTGGGGCGGTGTGCCACAGCATCATCGGACTGAGCTTGTTGTCATTGCAGGCAATCTCAACGCTGTGCGTTACAGGGAAGACATCCTTCTCCCTCATGTGGTACCCTTCCTGCAGGCTCATCCTGACATGACCCTCCAGCATGACCATGCCACCAGCCATACTGCTCGTTCTGGATCGGAAGGTGAGGGCTAGGGCCATTACCCCAGAAATGTCCAGGAACTTGCAGGTGCCTTGGTGAAGAGTGGGTAACATCTCACTGCAAGAACTGGCAAATCTGGTGTAGTCCAAGAGGAGGAGATGCACTGCAGTACTTAATGCAGCTGGTGACCACACCAGATACTGACTGTTACTTTTGATTTTGACCCCCCCCCCCCCCCCTTTGTTCAGGGACACATTATTCCATTTCTGTTGTCACATGTCTGTGAACTTTGTTCTTTTAGTCTCAGTTGTTGAATCTTGTTATGTTCCTACAAATATTTACACATGTTAAGTTTGCTGAAAATAAACACAGTTTAAATAAACACAGTTTTGCTGAGTTTACTATAGATTTGGTTTGGAAATTAATTTCATTGCGATTTAGAAGGTCAATAATTTCTCAGTGTTTTAGATGGTGAAATGATTCCTACACCATATTTGCTTGTTTTGTCACAGAAACTGAAATTAGCTGAACTGTTAGAATTTTAGCAACCAGGAAATGGTGATTTCTGCGTAGTGAATCTTTTAGTTGTTTGATTATTATACATATTATGAGGCATGTCTTACCTTGCTTCAAAGGAGCCAGCCAAAATCAGACCGTATCCGTTTGTGCAATTATTTATATGGACTTTCTTTTATTGTCCAGTTAGCCAAAGGCACACTCCTAGTCATATTATCAACCCATGCTAGTTGTTGCATCTTTAGATCTCCTCTCTACATTTTCTAATGGATATTTTCATCTTTGTCATCTTACATGTGCAGTGCCCTTTGACAACTTTGTTTCCATCTAATTGCATTATGGAACGAACATTTTCATGTTGCCTGCTGCCTTCTCTCTCACACACACACCTCTTTCTCTCCTCTCGCTGCTCTCACTCTTTCCCTTTTCATAGTGATCTCCCCCATCCCTCTTCTCCCCCTCTCCCTCAACCTCTTCTCTTTCCTCATCCTCTCTCTCCCCTACTCTCCCTCAACCTCTCTTCTCCCCTACTCTCCTCAACCTCTTTCTCCCTACTCTCCCTCCCTCTTCTCTCTCCTCTCCTCTCAACTCTCTCTCCCCACTCTCCCTCAACTCTCTTCTCCCCCACTCTCCCTCAAACCTCTCTTCTCCCTCAACCTCTCTTCCCCTACTCTCCCTTTCAACCTCTTTTCCCCTACTCTCCCTCAACCTCTCTCTCCCCCTCCCCCCAAATCTCTCTCTCTCTCTCTCTCTTCTCTTCTCTCTGCTCTTCTCTTTCCCTCAAACTCTCTTCGACTCTCTCTCTGTCCCCCCCCTGCCTTAACCTCTCTCTCACTTAGGGCTGGGTAGTTTACTGTATTTTACTATACCGGTATTGATGCACGGACCGGTTTTGGTTTTTACGTTATCTTCTAAAACGGTATTTCAATGTTTGGTTTGTTGTGATCCACTGCTCTGTTTTGATAGTTTACTCCAATACTTGAGTCGTCTCTCACCAAGCCCCGCCCCCTGTCACTCAAGGAGCGCTAAAATTATCATTTTAGCTGCTAATGCTAATAGCTTGCTAGCTAGCAATTAAATTATACCAGTGCTGGTGTAGGCCAAAATCAGCATGTTGTTTTTGCAAAGGCATCTTCTAAATCCGAGAGGAATAAGCGAAGCATGAATGTTAGCTAGCTACATGAAGTAAGAGAGAACATTTCATGTAGCCAAACATTATAGCACGTGTCCCGAACATTTTCTAGCGTGAGAGCCACTTATAAAAATTAAACATGTCGCGAGCTACAATTATTTTTTTCTTGCTTTCAAATAGGCACGTTATTCTCTTCACTTCCTCTGCAACTCTTCCCACACAGACAGACAGGGGTAATAATGCTGGACATTATTTGGCAGATATTGTGTTAGGTTTGGCTTTTTAAGCCAACAGTGGCTAACAAGGGGTGGGATAATGTGAATGTTGCGTTGACTAGATAGTAGCTGGGAGCTTGCAGTTTCTGTGATAAACCGGTTAGAGGCCCCTGGATTATAGGGTCCCACTCCCCTGGGAAATACTGACCAACCCTTTGGTTCCTAACCTGTCACAATAACACCMCCATAGAGATCCTATTAGTATTCAAATTCCTAATTCTATGAATGCCTCCTGGGCTTTTTCATTTGTTGTCATGTCAAACAACACTGTATTCAAAGTGGCCAATATTATATTCTAACTATAGAATTAGAACAATCATTCTATTTCCCTGATTCCAACTGTTCACCCAAGTGTTTTGAAATCGCAAGTCATATTGCAACTCTCTCCCCTCCCTCAACCTCTCTTTCTCCCCTCTCCCTCAACCTCTC
>NW_019942672.1:177645-198577 GCF_002910315.2 Salvelinus sp. IW2-2015 | reverse complement strand
AAGAGAAGGCAAGACGAATGGACGACAATAAAATGGAGTGAAGTGAAGACATATAAAGGAAAAGCCTGAGAGACACGCGAGAAACCGGAGTTGGCATTCCTGTTTCACGGACCTTGCACGATTAATTTAAACTGGAAATTCGTCAGTATATTATGAAGACCCTGCCTCCCACTAGGGCTTGTCATTACACCCCGGAACAAGCCTTCGAGCTTGAATAGTAGACGCAAGAAAAGGAGAGAAGGGCGAGGGCAGCGAGGGGGGAGAAAGGAAGCCAGGTCCGGGGTTCGTTACAGGATAGCCAGGATGAGTAAGGGAGGATGGCAAGGAGTAGGGCAGGGAGTGGAGGGCAGTGGGAGAGGAGGGGAGGGAGGGACGGTGAGGGAGGGAGGGAGGGAGGGAGGGGAGGGAGGGAGGGAGGGAGGGAGGGAGGGAGGGAGGGAGGGAGGGAGGGAGGGAAGAGAGGTTGAGGGGAGAGGGGAGAAAGAGAGTGTTGAGGGAGGGGGGAGGGAGTTGCAGTATGACTTGCGTTTTCATAAAACACTTGGGTAGATGGGACATGATAAGATGGAAATTCTGGCGGCAACACTTAGAATGTATTGTCTACCCCCTAATTCTATAGTTAGAATCTATTCACAATTGGCCACTTTGAATAGCAGTGTTGTTTTTGACATGCACCACTAAACCATATGAAAAATGCCCCAGGAGCATTCCATAGAATTAGAGGACTATTTATAGAATACTAAATAGGATTTCTGTTTTATGGTAGGTGTTATTGGTGACTAGTGGTTAGGAACCAAAGGGTTTGGTTCCAGTTATTCGGCTGCACAGGGGAGTGGAACCTATAATCCAGGGGCGCCTTCTAACGCGAAGAATATATTAACTCACAAAGTGTAATAGGCCCTAGACAAGTTCGTACCATCAGCTACTATCTGAGTCTAGAATCGCAAACATTCAACATGGTATCCACACCCCTTGTTATAGCTCATCTTGTTGGGCTTTAAAAGCCAAATCGCTAACTATCAATGATCTGCCGAAATAGGATGTCCGCGGCCCTTTAGATTTACTTCTGGTCTGTACATTTTGTTGTGGGAAGCGTTTTTGCAGAGGAAGTGAAATAGAGAATAAGGCGTGCTCCTGATGTTGGTTTTGAAAGATAGAAAAAATAATTGTAGCTTTCGCGAACTTTGATGGTGTGGTTGTTATAATACTTGTTTATATAAGTGGCTCTCGAACTGCTTAGTAGAATATGTTTCGGGACACTGTGACTATAAAATGCTTTTTGGCTAGCGGAATAAATGTAAAATACTACTCCTATCTACTGCCACCTCAATAGATTAAAGGTTCTTAGTGCTAAACATACTATAATGGGGCCTACCTCGCTTATTCCTCTTCGAGATTTTAGTAAGAGTTCTCTGTTGCGGATAACCAACCAACACCTGCCTCGATTCCTTCTAGTGGGTGCCCTACGCAGGCCAAGACACTAGGGTTTATAAATATATAATACCCAGTTGCTAGCTAGAGCAGCTATATAGCATATGAGAGCAAGCACACTAACATGATATATTTGAAAAGCCCTCTAGCGCTCAGAGCATTGAGCATAGGGGACAGGTGGGGGAACCCCGGTGGGGGCGCTTGGTTGAAGAATGGACGACTGTAGAAGTAAAATGGGGAAGTCAACGTAATCAAAGAACGGAGCAGATGGAAAGATCAAAAGGCGAAGGAAACAAAACACAAAGACATTAGAACTATCCCGTTATTCTAGAAGATAACGATAAAAAAACCAAATACACTCGGTTTCCAGTGCATCAAATCATCGGATATAATGATCCGTACAAAAGTACATAAAACTTTACCTCAGCCTCCTATTAGTTGTAGTGAGAGACAGCCGCTTTTAGTGTCCAGTCGGGGCGCGCATGACAAGAACAAAGAAGAATCGAGGAAGATTTTGAGGGAGAAGAGAGAAGAGAAGTATGAAAGAGAGAGTAGAGAGCAAAGAGTTTTTGGGGGGAGGGGGGTACGGCCCAAGGCAGAAAGGGTAACAAGTAGCTTTTTCGGAGCACACGAGTTAGAGCTCTCATGGAGGGAGTAAAGGCTCAGCGCCGCCAGGCACTATGTAGAGGTTTGGAGTTGGTAGAATAAGGGAATGATGCCAGTATGAGGATGTTTATGGAATTAATTTATATATAAATCTTTAGTTGTCCCCCTTGATAACCTAGAGGAGAGAAGTAGGAGCTAGGAAAACCGCAAAAAGAGGGTGTTGAGAAAGGGGAGGGGCAAGTATAGTATTTGGGGTTATGAATGATGTAGGATGGCGAAATTCTGTAGGGAAACTGTAAGTCAGAGGTGTCGCAGCGGCCACTGTAGGTTTGAGGAAGAAGAGCAGAGATAGAGGGGAGCACCTTCACTAGTGTAGCAAAAGTGGGGTTAATGATGTTTGGATATGATGCTAGGAGTAGGGTGAGGGATAAGGAAAAGATGCAGGATGGAAAGTGTGGGAAACCTGCCGCTTCCTTGTTTTGTAGAGGAGAGAAGGTCCTATGAGTGCTACGCGCATTGATATTATATTTTCGATCTGAATAGCTCCCAATGGAATACAATGCATCATTAGCACTTGTTCGCGTAATCCCCAAAGTGTTTTGTCAAAGTATAGAGGGGCGGAGCGTGCACGACTTGTAAAAGATGACAAAGCGATCTCGAAAACTATATATTGATTTCCTCAGAAAATGAGTGAAGAAGACAGGAACCCTAAGGAAACGATAGCAAACAATCGAGCACCTCACTGGTTGATGTAAGTGATGCTTCAAAAGGAGTAGTCCCATATGGGGCCTAGAGCAATCTTTCAATAGAGATGGCTAATTGGGATCCAACTCATATAGAGAGAAAAGAGGAAATTCCATATAATTATATAAAAATCTCGCCCAACAGAACGGACGGGGGAGATATTAACGGTGTTTCTGCCCATCTTTATTGGTCGCTTAGGTCCTTTGAAGCATACAGGATAAAGACATAGTCATATCCCTACCAAGTAATGCGCTTACCACAATCCACACATAACCAAACTAAAAACTAGAAATCTCCACTTCTTATAGCACAGGAAACCATCCGGTTTGACCAATCTCAATCCTGGCGGTTTGCTAAAAGTTGGTCTAACAGTTAGCATAACTTATTCAAGAAGTATGTGGGTTCTGCACACAACAAGCAAACTACCCGCGCTCTCCGCTAGAGAATACATGTTGTGACGCATCATAGACCACTGGAGAATAAGTAATAATATTGTACCTTTCTAAATCTGCCCCAATGCAAAAGGTATTGGTCCTCTTTTCCATAACCAATTATCTATTAGTCATAAACTAAGCTAATAACTTGTGTATACTTTATTTTAAACTGTTGTTATATTTTTCAGCATACTTAATCACTCGTGTAAAATCATAATAGTTATTCGCCTAATGAACATAAAAAGAATGAATAAACAACAACACCAGAGACATAATACTGAACATAGATCGAAACAGAAACAGAGAATCGGAATCACTCCGTGTGCTTCGCCCCGGGGATACCACAGGGGGGGGGGGTCCTAAAATGGGAACCAAGAGGGATACAAGTAAACAGCCTTATCCATGGGATAGTGGATACCACCCCATAATTGCATGACACAATTGTGAAAGTCCATGCAAGAATGCATCAATTCTATCTCTTCCTCGTGGACTGCCACAGAATTCCTCGCGCCAAAATATAATTCTAAATAGCGATTTGAGAGATCAGTGTACCATCACCACATACAATAATACGCCACCATTGGAAAGGCAACAGGTAGAAAAAGTTACCCTGGCGAAAACATATATGACTCTGGGGAGAGAGCCAATACAAAATGTGGCCAAGCATAAGGGCGGCCTACAAATCTTATTCCGGAAATCATTACGCCCAACTAGAAGAACGCTTAGTTATTTGTCGCTACGGGCTTTGGGATGGAAATACATGACCCTCGGTGTTGTTAGGGCTTCATTGGAAGTCAAGACGGTGAAAGTCGTCATGCAAGGAAAGGGCTAATAACCAACATTGAGAGAAAAGAGAGAAAACGATGTCTTTCCATGTATACCGCCCCCAACAGGACCGTCATGAGAATTTTGTCCTGCATAATGTACTACACAAATGTGCGTCCAGAATTGGAGAAATCGCTGGCTGTGTAAACAAGCGGCACCAACCAGAACGCAAACCTGACGCGCAAGCACACCAATGGCGCATCTTTTATTTCCAGTGATAAATCGGATTCTCTGCGCTCGAAGGATAATACATCAGTGTCTCGGTGTAATGCTTTATTCCTTCGACAATCAAACCGCAGAATCCTCTAACTCCATCACTGAAAACCTCCTGGGCTGAGCTATTCTGAAAAACAGTGGACCTCCTCGAGTCAAGAGTGGGAAGATGCAAACAATTATATATTTCCAGACTCCCTAGGCTGCACAATAGAGTCCAGCGAAGCGCTGGCGCTGCTCTGGATGTCCCGATGAAAAGGAAATCAACGTTGTATGACAACGTGTGTATGTCTGGTGAGGAAGCAAACATTCTCTCTCCAAAAAATAAAGAAGAGCGGACTTGGGGAGAGAAGGAATATAGCAGAGATGATACAGTGTTAATCCGAAACTTGACCCAAAATTCCCAGTTCGTCCATCATGAGACTTCCCCCGCCAGGCCTAGACATACCCTTCCGTTCGTCACGCAACCTTGGAGGACAAAAAAGTTGTCCAATTTATTTGGGTACCATTATCCAAGAAAACCCACCTGTAGCCTGCGCGATTTGCCCTAGACAGGGACTCAAGGGGGTGAGAGGAAAAATAATGTGGCTGGTCTTTTTCTACTTGACAAGTCACGGGTTTCCCTACTCTGGTTTTTCTTCATCTCAGAATAAAGGAATGGGATGAGCGCCATTGCGCTCTCAGGAATCTCTACGGAACGTTATAAAAAGTTCTCAGTCGACAGAATAAGCATAATAAAAACGAAAAACGTGGCGCAAATATCGGCCCGATGGTGTTGTTACTCTGGTGCGGTGCACTCGGGCACTTTGAGGGAGGCTGGCAGGGTCCATGTGAACACTGTAGATACTGGGGCGGTGTTAGCCAAACAAAAGCAAATACAATGTCGGACTAGTGTGTCCTTGGTTGGTGCATTTTGCATGCTATTCCTCTCCCACCACCGCTTTTAGGTGGGGCGCAATCTTAACAGGGAAGACATCCCTCCATCACATAATCTCACAACAATAACGTGCGCATAACAAATAGCTGGATATAACCCGACCCGTACATAAGAGGTGGCCTACCATAAACTATTCCCCACTAACCCCAAAAACAAAGATCCCACAACAACCAACTAAAAAATGTTGGGGGACTCTGCTGGGCAGGTGGGGCTCATGGCCTCTTCATGAATACATGCCACTGAACAATGAACTGAATAGCTCACTCCCCCTAGCCCCTCACCCCTGCACATACGGTTTTCGAGAGGAAGATCCGGACGAAAGATGAGGAGCCTGGAGGCACATAAAAATTACCCCCCGGCTGGCCCCCCTCTGGATTGGCGGGAACACCGAATAAAAATGTACCCCAAGAGGCGAACGGTGTGCCACAACCAGGGATTGTAAACACTCATATGTTTGGTAAAAAGAGTGGTAGCTCACTTACATCTCAACTATTAGAAATAACCCCACCCCTAGTCCCCGACACCGAACCTCGGACAAATCTAAGCGCTCTCGCAAGTTTCCATGCACCCCTCTTAGAGTAGGAGAAGCTACCAGAACACTGGCATGTATTTATTGGCATAGAGGAAGTACTGAAGTAGACCTTACAGGGTGCACCTGTTCATAAGATGGATTCCTCCACAGGGGCCGGGTTGAGCTAGATTAACCTCAGTTTTTTTCGGATTCTCTTTGAGACCGTGGGAACCCACTATTAGTTCAGACAGGACATCATGTTAGTTGGGTTTTGTGGAACAAATTCGTTCCATTTCTGGGTTTTCTGGTTTGTAACTTTGTTCATGTTAGGGTCTAACATGTATACTGGAACCATTATCAGATTGGCTCGAACCAAATCTTGAGGTTATAAAAATGTTTTCTCTCAATCCACAAGGATCAATATTTGTTGGCCACATGTAATACTAGTTTTTGCTGGGGAAAATTACACACTAGTTTTTTAAATATTTACAATGTTTGGAATAATTACTATAGTCTATATGACACTTTGTGTCCTCCTTATCTATAAAAAAAAAGAAGATAAAATTTGTGCATATACTGAAATAATATATAACCTTAATCAATTTTGGGCAGAAGATTAAGAGTATTAACGGATAAGAAAAAACTATAATTTTTCAGAGTGGTTTTTAGATGAGGACTGAAATCATGTATTTCTACAGCACATAATGCTATGCTTGTTTTCTCGTCCAACTCATTAAAACTCAAGAAATTGACAGCAAGAACCCTCGGCTATGAAGATCATCTCCTTATGCAATTCACCAGGACAGAATAATTTGGTGATTATCTGCGTAGTGGAGTCTTTTAGCTCTAGTTATTATTAATGAATAGTCTCATCTTCAAACCACAATAATAGTGAAACTCGTAAGGCACTAATAATGCTAATCATAATTACCCCTTTGCTTAAGTACAGTGTAAGACTTATAACAGAACAAACACAATCAGACGCAGGGTGGGTATCTCTTTGTGATGGGTCCCCTGAGGACCAGAACCAAATTTTACTATAGATATTGAATAAATGTGCGACTCCTTGAAAAATTCTTTTTTGGGGGTCCAACCAGATAACTATAGCCCTAAGGAACACTCCCTAAGTAGGATGTTATGGGCCACCTACTTACTCAAACCAATGGTCCGCTCGTTGTTTGCACCTTCCCCGTCTTTATAGATTCACTCCTCTTCTACAAATTCTTTCTAATAGGATTTTATTAACCTTCATCTGGTTTGGATACCTCTCTTACCATAGTGCAGTGCCCCTTTTTGACAACTACTTTGTTTTCCCCATTTCTAATTTGCTATTCATTGGATTTGAGCGATATCATGGTCCTTCTCATGTTTTGCCTTTTGCCCCTCTGAGCCTTCTTCTTCAACAACATGTCCACCCTCCTTTCTCTTCTTATCTGGCGTCGGTCACACCGAAGGGGTTCGGCCCCCCACTCTTTCCCTTTCTATAGTCGATTCTCTCCCCCCCATCTATTCCTCCACTTCTCCCCCTCTCCTCAAAACCAGTTGTAAAGATCCCTATATTTTTTCCCATGTCCACCTCCCCATTCCTTTCATAATTTCTTAACCAGGGGCTTTGGCATTAAACCAGCAACCTTCCGGGAAAGGGTTTTTTTTGGTAGGGCATAATTCTTGTTTGAATTCCAACAACGAATTCTTTCCCTTTTTCGCTTCTTCCAAATACCTCCTCAACTCCATCAAGTCCATCAATCTATCATCACACCATGTACTTTTTGTAATACTCAGTAATCTTCTCTTTTTCTTATACATCCTCCGTCCTCAACATCATCTTGTCCTCTACACCCGCCTCCTCTTCTCCCCCTTATTTCTGTTCTCCCCCTCCCAACCCAATCCCACCCCATGCCTGCGGCCGGTCAAGACCATATATACAACACACTTTCAACATTAAACACAAAGTTCACTAATCATATATCTCCACATCTAACTCTTGGTTCTGTCTCAAATCCTCTTTATTCTTCATTTGATCTCTTTTCCCTCAAATAATCTACACCTCTTACCCTTCATCTTCCACATTCTCATTCTCCTTTGTGCGTCCCATGAGGGTGCTCTCTTATTCTCCGTCTTTCTTCCCTCTCCCTTCCTCTAGTTAATGAATCTCCTTTTCCCTCAAAACATACCCTCAATCAGAATGTCGGGGGGGTCTTGGGTCCTGCGGTCCCCGTTAAGGGTCTGTGTGACCTCTTTCTCTCCTTCACTACATTGGGCTGGGTAGTTTACTAGGGGTAATTTTTAACATATACCGGGTATTAGGAATGCACACTCGGGGGGACAGGGTATTCTTGGCTTTCCTTCTTTATACAAAGATTTTAGTCATAATCTAAAACAAGTGGTTTATTTCAATGTTTGGTTTGTTTGGTGAGGTTCCCACTGACTACAGAGACTGTAACTTCTTGGAAATGAGTTTATTTGCCAAGTACGTTTGGGGCATGTCGTCTCAATTTCACCTAAAAAGTCTGAACACAACCCCAAACCCAGCCTGGTCTAAAAAATTCAAGGAGCTGTGCGTAAATATTATTTCTATTTTAGCTTGCTCGCCCGCTAAAATAGCCATTTTGCCTATTGCTTATGCATTAAATGTGATGAGGAGGCTTAAAGTGGGTGGGTGTGTGGGCAAAAACAGAATAACAAGCCTGCTGATATTTAGTAAGTGTTTTTTGTGGTTTGGGTATAGGCAAAAAAGCGCCATTCTTCTTAAAATCCGCAGAGGAATTATCCAGCACGAAGACATAGAATGTTAGCTAGCCTTTACAATGAAGTAACCACGAGTAGAACCATTTTTCATGTGCTTTCATAATCTATTATAGATACAAAATTGGCAAACGTTGTATCCGCAGAAACAATAGATTACTTATCTGATTGCGTTGAGAGCTACTTATAAATAATTTAAAAATGTGCTTGCGGGGGAGCTAACACATCTCATTATTTTTTTTTCTTGCTTTCATAATAGGCACGTTATTCTCTTCACTTCTCTCTGCAACTCTTCCCCACACAGACATGACAAGAGGTAATAAGGCTGGACACTTATGTGGCCGATATTTGTGTTAGTTTTGGCTTTGTTTAAGCCACAGTGGTAACTAAGGGGTGGGATAATGTGAATGTTTGCGTTGACTTTAGATAGTAGCTGGGAAGCTTTGCAGTTTCCCTGTGAAATAAACCCGGTTAGAGGCCCCTGCGATTACTAGGGTTTCCCCACTCCCTGGGAAATACTGACCATCCGCTTTTGGTTTCCTACTGTCAATATCAACCTTTTTCGTTCCATTCAGGATCTTCTTTAGTATTTCAAAGTTGCCTAATTCCTTATGCAATTGCCTCTCCTGGGCTTTTTTTCAATTGTGTTTGTCATGTCAAACAACACTGGTTAATTCAAAGTGTGCCAATTTTATTCTAACTAGATCTAGAACATCATTCTTTTCCTCGTGGATTCCCGAAGCTGTGGTGGACGGCGGCCAGAGGTGGTTTTGAAAAGTCGGAGTCTATTGCAGAGGAGGACTCTGCCGTCCCTCCTTCTCAACTCTCTTCTTCTCCCTCTCCCGTCAACTCTCTCTTTCCCTCCCATCCTCCCTTCTGCCGCTCCCTCCTGGCTCCGTCCCTCCCTGCCCTGCCCCGTCGCCTCCCGTCCGCGTCCCTGTGCCCTCCGTCCCTCCGTCCTCCCCTCCCTGGCGCGCTGCCTCGCTCGCGTGCGCCGCTCTCCTGGTGCGCGATCCTGTGCTGGGCCCTGGTATCGATGGGCGGCTGGCCTAGGGGGCTGTACGGAACGCGCGGACCTGCTGTTGCCTCCGCCCCGCCGGTGTCCTTCCTCCCTCTCTTCTTTCTCTCACTTTCCAGTGAACAGAGCTGTATTCCTAGGTAACTCCGCCACCACAGCCCACGTGCAGCCAGGTGCCCTTCTTCCCAATAACTAGAACCGCAATCGAGTACCAAAAGAAATTCCTCCTGTTCACGCGCTAATTTAATATCCAGAGTCGACAGCACAGAGGAGGTTATGTACAAAATACCCTCTGTGGCATAATTTCCTTCTTCAACGTCCGACATTGATCCCTTTTGGTCTATTTCTGTCCCATACAAAAGGGTCCCCTTTTACCAACCAGAAACCCTTAATCGAATACCTATTTCCTTTCTCTTTTGATCTTCAGAACTATCAACACATCATTTTAATGTCTTCTCATTCCTGCGCCTTTGCCTTCCATCTTTGTCTCATCATCTCTGTCTGTCTCGGGGTCGTTGTCTCTCCTCCGTCTCTTGTTGAAGCACACACCGTATTTTTATAGAGTAAAAAAAATTTCAGAGACCATTTAAGCCACTCCCGGGATGAAAGGAACTTTTATAGCTTGTCTATTCATTCCAGAATATACCACACTCTCTCATTTCTGGACAATTCCCCGGCTGGTGAGGGTGATTGCTGGGGTCCGGGATCTATACGTGGTCCCTTCTACGCCAGCACGTGCGGACAAAAAAGGGGGGACAAGCCGAAACAGGATGTAGAGCAATCTAGTTCTTATTTAGCAATTCCATAACCTGTTTTGTACTGAGTCAGGAAGTATTGAATATATTTTAGTATACCTTTTGTGAGACGGCAGAGCACAAGCTTTATAAACGGTGAAAAAATAGTTTCACCCACAATAGCCTTGGGAAACATCTAAAATCCATTGTCGTGCTGGTTCCCTGGGGACCAAGTCTATATTCTTTCTCCTCACTTTCCTCACTCTTCTTGCCTGACCGAACTAAAGAGAGCTCTCTGTGCGTTTTCTCATTTTTGCACACACTTTGCCGATAAGTCATTGCTCTGCCATCATTTATGGTTGACGGTGGGTGGTCAACCCAATGACTCTGTTTGACTCTTTCTCTGGTTGGCCTCTACATTTACGTATTCATTTACCATACACAGGTGACTGAAAACTATCTAGGCAATGAACCACAATCGGTTGTATTGTGTTCTCCATCTAAATTGTCTTCGGGCGACCTGCGGATTCGTTCACGATGAATGAGCAGGTTGTCAGCTCCGCCCGTCGACAGCTTGATGTAGTCCACTGATCATTTACTAAATTTGCACTGAATGTACATGAATATATAGCAAAACGAAGGGTCTGTAACCATACACCTGACAATATAATCGAGAAGTTAAATAAAACGGGGTGGTCGTAGGTTAGTAGTGATCTTCTTTGACTCGACGTGCGCCGGGGGCCGGCGGCCTGGATTATGTTGCGGCTGGTGCCAGTGACCCTCCTTAGAGCTGGAGAGAGGGTGGGTGTGAGCTATTGTAGGAATGAGGTCGTTTACACCTACCTCTATTTTGTGGTCATTGGAGGACAGTAGCGGCATCTGAGGTCTTGGAGGGAATAGTAGAGGATGAGAAGGCGATTGTGGACGGAGGTAATGAGGACTATATTGTTGGTGGTGACCAAGGCAAGTTGGGCGCCTCGTATAGAGATAGGGTTGTTTGGAAACACACTCCAAGAGTATTATTCCTCCCAGTTAGTAAAGAGAGAATGGGAACTGCGGCCTTGAACGCAACGCTGGGTCATAGCAGGAAGAAGTGGAGAAAGAACGCCCAGGAAGAATAAAATATACCATTGGAAATGAAAGGACGAGAGGTAGGTTTCTGCGTAAGGCGAACCTGTATGTATCCCCTCTGCCCCCTGAAAACAGACAAACGAGAACGAAGAGGCGCAGTCCTGTTGGGAAGAGAATCAACTGGGTTTGTGAGAGACCACTACATAGGTCTCTTGTCTTGTTCTGGGTCTGTCCCTAATAAACTACTTCACATTTCCAGCGCTACAGCTCCTGTTGTCTCGTCCCTGGTCTCCCTCTACACATATCTACTGAGAATAATCACACTAACATGGCTCTGTTCTGTCCCTGCTGTCCCACAACTGAGATCTTATCACTAATCACACTAATGGCTCTGGTCTTGTCTGTTTGGTCCCGCGGCCCATCACCCACACTCACATATCAACGATCTACTATTGGCCTCTGTTCTGGTCTTTCATGGTCCCCACTTATAAAAATAACATACTACATAATATGGCCCGAACCTCACAATGGCTTCTGTCCCTGTCATGTCTGATACTTCTTAATTACAACTCAATATACCCTAATGGCTCTTGTCTGTAACATAGACATGTTCCCAACTAAATAGACCAACTACAATCACATATCAGATTTGAATTGTGGAAATTCATACAGGGCTTCTGTCCATGTTTCTCTGTCTGTCCCAAACTACTTTACATTTCTTTTACTAGTGGTATTCGCTAGTCCTGCTGTCCAATTAAATACAATCCCCACCTCTCCACCACTCACACCCATAACGGCCGCTGATACATGAGCTGGTCTTGTCCCCTTACATCCATATTACTACTTTTTATGCGAAAACAGATGGCTGGGAGGCGATAGGCTCTTGTCTGTCATTGTTCTCTTGGGTCCCTAATACTACCTACCATCAACGCTGCAAGGACTCTCGTCTGCATCTACTTGTCCTGGTCTCCCAACCTAATAAAACTACAATCACTTTAGGAGAGGGATACATTTTGTCTTGTCTTTGGTGCTGTTCCACTAATACATTGACTGACATTCAAAAATATCGTGGTGGATGGTCGCGGGTGGTCCCGAATATAATCACTGTATGTCCATGCTCCTGTCACCACTAATCATCCCAAACAACTCCCTCATCGGAAAACTAAAACGGGGACATCCTGTGTCTAGCTTTTGCTCTCGTCTGTCCCAATTCGTAGCATCCACAACTACAACTAAATGACAATGAAAAAATGGCAGTTCACCATCCCACCAGGAGCGCGCTGAAAGGGAGAATCTAAGTCCTGTCTGTACCTGTCTCACCGTCCCAACCTAAATTCACTCAGCATAATTTTCAATTTAAGGCAGGCAGAATACAACACTAGGGGAGAGTGACGGGTGGGTCATGTCTGATAATCGCTCCCACCTATACAACTACATACACTAGGGGGGATTGTCTGGGTCTGTCATAATGGCCTACATTACTTAGTATTCTATCTTTTTGTTATTTGTCATTACCGGCAAAATTTGTAGTAGTGGATATTTGGATATGGTTGAAAAAGAGAGAAAGGGGAAGGATAGAATAGAAAAGAATGTGCGGGAGGGAAAGAAAAGAGCAATTACAAGCAAGATGAAATCTAATAGAGAAACACAATGAAAAGAAGACACAGAATACAAGAAATGGGATAAATAGATATAGAGACACTTTCTATAGTGGAGGCTGTCCACAAGAATAACGTGTAAGTAGCATTTAAGTTAACAAGATTCTGATTACCCTAGAATGGATGTTCTCAAATTCTTCCATTCAAACTCCGTCTTTCTCTCTCCCCCCCTCTGTCCTCTTCGTACCTATCTTACCACCATCTTTTTTGCAAACTGACTCTCTAGAGGTTCTCTACCATCTTTTGCTATCGTCTCTCTCTCTGGTGGTTGACCAACATCCAAAAACCTCAAGACGTTGAGGCCCCCCAGAGAACGAGCCCCCCGCCTTGTTGTGACGCATGCGCGTAGTGGTAGGTACCCAGGTCTATTATACTACTTTCCTGGTGGGTGGGTGGTTGGGCTGGTGTGTAGCCTAGCATGGCTTGCCTCATTAATCCCAACCAACCGGCTCGCGAAAGGCCATGTATGGGTGCTTGGCTACACTCCCCACCCCCCATAACATCTCACAGCACTAGTTTACCAGGTCTTACAGGAGATCCTATTTCTCACTCAGTTATGGTATTGAGTTTTTCCCACAATTTGACACATCAGCATCTCAATCGCGAACCAAGAGAGTAGCAAGAAGAGTGAGACACTGTCGTCAACCTCAACAGTCAGCTTGTAACTACGTTCGTCTACTTTCTAACTCCATCAGTGTAGCGGGGGGGAAAGACAATAATGGAATTGGAACGGTGCCGCTAAAACAGTACCTCACTACAGAGCTATACCTTTTTGTTACTTGGAGCCCGAGATAAATATTACGTTGACCGCCCGACTTAAAACGGTCGTAATGTGGCAACAGCTATATAGTTTTGCCCCGGCCGTAGCGTATCAAGGACGTGCGCAAGGAAGGGATAAATAGTCTCGAGCCATCTGAAGGGTAATGTGATAGGTC
Organism: Salvelinus sp. IW2-2015; assembly: GCF_002910315.2. Taxonomy (NCBI): domain Eukaryota; kingdom Metazoa; phylum Chordata; class Actinopteri; order Salmoniformes; family Salmonidae; genus Salvelinus; species Salvelinus sp. IW2-2015. The sequence goes on along the minus strand of NW_019942672.1, from coordinate 184,715 downwards.
ATGAGGGCCAGTTATCTCAATATGTATTGTGGTGGATTTATGGCTAACTTTAATATGAATATTATCTTTTTTTCTGTCTTTACCTGTGGTAGAATAGAGCTCCTTGTCAGGGGAGGGGAGCCAGAAGAAGAGACTTGCAAGGATGGCATAAGGCGCCGCACAAGGAAGGCGCGCAGATAGAGGGTGCGTACAAGGACGTGAAACTATACGCCTCTTCTTCCACCTATCTGTTATCTCTTTGCACATGCTATCCAAAAGTGTCGGTTCCCTCGTCAACTCGTCTAACCTTTCTTCATGGCTCTACTCTCTCAAATCAAGGGCATCTCAGAAAACCTACCCGGTTCAAAGAAATCTCATCTCTCTCATATAGACTCTCATTCCAATCTGTACATCTCTTCTACCACTGCGGGGTCAACTTACCTCTCTCTCTCAGTCTCATCCCTCTCGCTTTCAATAAGGTACAGGCCCCCTTCTCGGGCAGCTTCGGTCGTCTTCTCCATGGTTCTATGGCGGCTCTTCTTCCACTTGCTTGTACGCAGAACAGGGGGTCAGACATACGTCAATACCAAATTAACCCAGTACTACAAGACCTTATCTTCCCTCCCCCCCACTCTCTTTTCTTCATTTTCTTTCCTCCTTCCTCTTGAAATACCTCCTTCTTTGCGAAGAAAGTCGTTCCCCCTCTGCCTCCTCTCGTCGTTTCCTATCTCCCAGCTAACATATCGTAGTGCAAAGCTTTTCAATTATTTTTTGCCCCCACCAGAAATGGCAACCCCAGAAACTTTTTTTACTGATTCCCAGAGTGGGGGCTTTCTCCTCAATTTCTCATTCTCCTTATTCTCATTCTCGGGCTCTCTCCTTCTTCATTTGTCTCTCTCTCTTCTCTGTCTCTCTTAATTCTCTAATTAAACCCCAAGAGCGGAACATCACCCCCCTCACAAAAAGATTAGCCCTTCTTCAATGGGGTTTTCATTCTCTTCTCTTTGGGGAGATCTCATCTCAGGCTCCGGGCTCGTCCCCCCATCAGCCCCTGAAGGTGGTACCCCCACTGGAAAAATAAACTCACAGAACTTTCTGCGCCTTTCCAATCAGTTAGAAAGTCCGGGCCTCTCAAATCAGACAATCCTTAGTTTCGGTTCTTTGACTCTGTCTCACCTCTTTATTAAGAGATTCAAATTTATCCAAACTCTTCGCTGCTCCGTTTTTCCTCATGGTCATTTGTCAGACTTTTGCTCTTCCATCTTCTTCGGTTTTCTCCTCTCATTTCTCGCTCTTAATTTATTATGTGTTTATGTCTCTCCATTTTGCTTCTCTTGCACCTTCCATTTCTCTCCCGGGGCCTCGTTATTTATCCCCATTTTTCTCTCCATCACTGTTCTTCTCTCACATTTTATGCTCTCTCTCACTTCATCCTCTTCTCTCTTCTCCTTCCCAGCCAAAGTTATCAGGCGTGTCTCTCTTTAGATGATTGCAAAGAGCTGTTATCTTCCACCACTCTCCAATAGACGGCTCGGATGATCGAGGGGTGCCAATAGAGGTGAGAGGGGGCCACATGTAGGGAGCGTAAAGCGAGGGACAGAAGGGAGGAGGGGTGTAAGAGAGGAGAGGAGGGTGGGAGCATTGTGAATGAGGCGAGGCAGGGGGTGACCAGAGAGGTGGTAGAGAGGGGAAGAACCAGAAGACGAGAGAGGAGTGCGGACAGTCGACGGAGGAGGGGGGATCAGACGACTGGAGAGGGGGACAGAGGTACTGAGAGGGTGGCGCGACGGAGGCCCAGTGGGTGGCAGGTGTAGCGTAGGGATGTGAGGTGACGAGAGTCCACGGTACGTGGACAAGTTTGTACCGTGAGAGGAGGGGCTGCACAATGATGAGAAGGGTTGATGCGGGGTTAGATATTGTTAGGGTGAGAGTGTTATATGGCTAAAATGAACTTATCATAGTTATTTTTTTAATTGTATACTTATATTTTGCTCTTATTTCAAGTTAGACAGATGGTATAATCGGTTTACATCCCTGTTTCTCACCTGATTACTCCGCACTCCTCTCAATGGCCCCTCTCCTCCCTTCCTCAGAGATACAACATATAACAAAAAGCCAACAAAGAAGATTGAGAACATTCTTACATGACTGACTCATTCAGACTTCGGGACGTGGGGAGGGATGCGCGTGAGAGTGGTTTAAGAGTATATTGGCCCCTGACCGTGTCCCCAGCTTAGTCAGGTTACCGCTTGTTCTCCATAGTTGTGCCTTCGTCAGACTGTCGAGCATATGGGATAGGTTCGGTTTATTGGACTTAGTCAAGAATAGCGTTTAAAGCAACGCCGAGTGAGCTAGTTTATTTGGCTTCTGGTTACACTTGCAGGAACTACAGCAAGAGATGCAATAAATTATTTAAGAATTCGGGTCAACCAATCGAGTTCTAAAAGAACAGGCGTATGTTTATCCTGCCACGTCACCGAGAATCTTAGCAGGTAGGTGTGTTCCTCATTTCCACGCCTTCCGTCGCACCTAAGAAAAGCTAGTGCAAGTGTAAATATTTCTGCTCTTTCTCGAAAACTTTGGTTCAGCTCAGCTATTAGGGTATAGTGTCTTCAAGCTCTTGAACCCAGATAAAGTTTTGAGCAGGAGTTGTTTATTTGCCCGTTACCCACTCCCCTGGCATTGTCAGGGAGTGTTTTATATTTGCACGCTTCTGTCACCCGTCATTTACCGCCGCGAGGAGATGGGCGGCCTTCCATTTTGGGTCCAGCTTTTTGTTTCGAGCCCCCTATAGAAGCAAAGAGTGTAATAAGGTAAATTGCGCACTCTCGTTCACTCTCAGCTTAGGATGTGTGTTAAATTTTGTCGTGACGAATCACAACCTAAGTTATTGCCAGGGAGTTGTTTTGACTCTCCCTACCGCAGTCATTCTCTATGCCCTATGCATTGTGGAGTGTTGCCTTCCAAATATCCTTGGTCCCGTTCCCCAGCTTTTTTTAGCAGAGGGAGTGTATTTATTTTGGGCCAGTCGTCACTAGCAGGAGTGTATAATTGGGTGTTCAGCTAGCAGGGAGTGGTTATTCGAACCGTGCTGCCTCCTCAGAACAGGCCAAGGGTGGTCTCACCTCTCTCTGTGCCGTCCCATAGTCAAGGAAGGGTTATTTGCCCGTCACTAGCAGACAAGACGCTGGTTAAAGTAATGATACCGCACCGGCCACAACAGGCCCTAGCAGGGTGTCTAGGACCACCTTCACCTTACCACCCGTGCGCGCGGGCGATACTATCTTCAGTATTCCTATTGGCAAGAAAGAGTGGATTATATTGACTCAGCACGGCTCCACCCCAACCCCCCCCCCCCTAGCCCAGGAGTAGCTTTTTCCCGGGCACCCAGCTTGAATTTGAACGGGTTGGGCAATTGCGCAATTCCAAAAAAGCAATTTCTTGCACCAAACTGGTCCAGGCAAATACCCATCATCCTCAAAGGGAAGCCCCCCTTTCCCAATCTACGTGCGAATTCATCGTCCCGCTTCACCAGGGGTCCCTTGAAACCCCTGAACTGGCCCACCGTGGTCGTAAAATAAATTTTTTTCTTCTGGGGGCCCCAAAATCCCTTCACCCTTTCCCCCGGGTCTGGCCACTGAAAAATCAACGCCTGGAGAAAAGTGTGGCCCCTTTCCGTCACGGGCATTGAAACTGGTTATCGCGTCTGTTGGGCCCCAGACGTTAAAGCTTAACGGAACCACCATCACACAATTCGGCCAATTTTTTTAGCGGGCTGGGCCCCAATTTGGAAATGGCCACCAGAACGAAAGTATCCCGGTGACACACACAGATCGCCTGGAAGGCCCCCATTGTTCCCCGTGGGCCCCATTTCGCCTCTCACTACCCCCCGCCATCAACCTTCCATCGTTTTCTACTTTCTTCAACATACTACGCAACCTCCACTGGCCTCCGGCCACATTCCCCCTTTTGGTCCACAAAGAAATTGTTGTACCACAACCTCCTTGGAAGCCTTGCAAATGGTCCCAGTTTTTTTTTTCCATCGGGCCCCCCTGCCCTACTTTCACCAGACATCCTTTACTCCAATTGGGAGCCATTGTTTTGGGGCATGGGCCTCTGCGGCATTTTGAACACAGGTACTCAAACAGCCCCGCAATTTGTTTTCCCAGTTTCCCCCCCGCCCAAATATCCCCCAACTAACTTTTCGCCACAGCCATTGGGAACAGAAGGGAGTGGGGGCACCACAAACAAATTCCACAGGGCCGCCACAAAATCCCAACACGGCCTTGGGATTTCAAATCTCTCCCGTGAAAGGAGATTTGGTGGGTTTTCGCGCCTGCCCCCCCATGGAGGGGCCAAATGGGGGTGGGTTAACACCCAGAATTACTGAAAATTGAAACTTTGTTTTTTTTTTTTCGAATCCCCATTGGGGCCTCTTACCTTCTTTAAAAGAAAAAAAGATTAGCCCTTGTGACCAAACCAGAATTGCCCCATATCTGTTAATTTCACAAGTTCCTTGGGTGAAAAATCCATTTAAAGATTTGGGGGGGGCCTAATGAAATTTTCTTTCAATTGCACAACTGGGATTTTCATGGATATGAACCCCTGGAAAAACTCCAGTAAAAAGATCATTGAAATTTTGTTTTTTATGTTGCGTTTATTTTCCTGTTTTCATGGTGTACTCTGCCCGCTATCCATTTTTTGGATTGTTGGTAATTGCCCTTCTTTGCCCCTTTTGGGGGTTTTTTCTGGGAATTACCGATAACATATTGAATCCTTAACGATTATGGTTGGGATAATTAGAGGCTTTTTCTTTTCGCTAATGTCCCCTTCACCCAGTTTCCTCTCACTCAACCTTCCCCCCCTCACCCCCTTTCTCATCTTTCCTTTCTTTCCACCCCCTTCCCCCCCCTCACCTTGTAACTCAGCCCCCTCCTCTATCCCACTTCCCACCGGCCACCCACCCCTCTCTTTTCTTCCCCCCTCTCCTTCTCCCCCACCTTCACCCCCTCTCTTCCCTTCTTCACCCTTCCCCACCACCCGTCTTTCCCCCTCCCCCTCTTTCCTTTTCTTTTTTTCCCCCTTCCCCCCCCTTCACCTCACATCCAGGCCCCTAAATCTCTCCCCTCCCCCTCCCCCCCTCGCCCTTCCCGCGGCTCCATCTCCCCGCAATCCGGTTTCTCTCCCATTCCAGGCCGTTTTTAATGTTAACAAGCAAAACCCATACAATAATGGTTTTTTACAATTGAAAAGTATAAACTCTTTGAAATGAAGTTGTGCGCCCCCAAAGTTGGGCCCTTATTATTACTCCTATGCCCCCAGCAGGAAAAATGTATTCTTTTCCCATACAAAATGATGTCCATTTTATTGGTTTTTGGGTTTGTAACCCCGGCCAGATAAGAACAAAATTAGCCCTGTTTTTTTCCTTGGGTTTCTGTTGGGTTGTAATGAAAAGAGTAAGCTTGAAACCTGGTATTTGGGCTGCGGGACAATCAAGAAATTCCCCATAATATATAGTTGTTTTTCACAGCTTTTTGTTATTTTGCTTGTTAGGTCACCCTAAGGTTCCCAATGGTACCTTTATTTCCTTCCTAAAGTTGCCACTTAAGTTGGGACCCCATAAGGCAGGTGTTTTATATAGGGGTGGCCATTTGGGAATTGCACCTGGAATTATTCTTTCCCAGTTGGTGGGCTGGACCCCTTGTTTGCCTATGCCCCAACCCTTTTGGTCTCAAGAAGGAGTTTTGGTTTACTCATGTTTTTTACGTTCTTAATGTTCTTGTTGGAGACCAGGGCTGTTGGTAAGCCCTTACATGGGAATGGTGAAACTGGGGAGGGTTAGCCCAAACTTCATGTTCTCCTTTAATGTTCAATGAATGGGATGGTTTTTATATTGAAAGAACCCCACAAAGGTGGCCCACAAATTAACCAAATCCCATGTTTTTACTGGGGGGAGGGAAAATTATTTCCCCTCTCTCTCTCTCTCTTTCTCTCTCGTTTTTAAAACACCACTATGGTAAAAGAGACCTTAAAGCCCGATAGCTATAGCGCCACTCATTATAAATCCTCTCATTTGACAACTTCCGCCCTGTGAGGGTGATGCTGGTGATCAGTTACGCAGAGTGGGAAAGGAACAGGAACAGGATGTGGATCTGTTGCATTCCAAACCTGTTGTACTGAGGGTTTGAAATCATTTTACTACGGCGGCGCTTTCACGGTGAAAATGTACCTCGTTGTCCCTGCCACGTCCTTATCTTCTCCTCCTCCTCTTCTGCCTGGAAACTAAGAGAGCTCACAGCTTTCCATTTTGACACACCTAGTATCTGCTCTGTCATTGGTTGACGTGGTGGTCAACCAATGACTCTGTTGACTCTGTTCTCTGTTGGCCTCTACATTACGTATTCATTACCAAAGGATGAAACAACCCTGAAACCACATGGTGATTGGTTCCCTCTCTCTGACTGGGATCTTCACAGAATGACAGTTCAGCTCCGCCCTCCCAGCTGATGATAACGATCATAATATTTGCACTGATTACTGATTATGCACGGTTCTGTAAATAAATGACAATAAATGTTAATACCGGTCGTAGTTCCAGTAGTGATCTCTGACTCGGCCGCGGTTTCCGTGCCGTACCTCTTCGAGATGTGTGAGCAGTGGGTTTTACACCACCCTATTGTGGTCATAAAAACATGGGATGAGGCGGAGGGAATAAAGGAATGGAGGGATGTGGCGGAGGTATGGACCATATTGTGGTGTGACCAGGCCAGTGTGTTGAAAGGTGTTGGAACACACACAGGTATAAGAGCAGAGAAGTGGGCAGAACGCAGCTGGTCACAGGAAGAAGGGAGAGACGCCAGGAGATAAAATAATGGAAGAAAAGGAGAGAGAGGGTTCTGCGTAGGCGAACTGTATGTACCACAGCAGAGAAGAAGCAGCTTTGAAGAATCAACGGGTTGGAGAGACACTACAGGCTCTGTCTGTCTGTCTGTCCCCTAATACAACTACATCACACTACAGGCTCTGTCTGTCTGTCTGTCCCCTAATACAACTACATCACACTACAGGCTCTGTCTGTCTGTCTGTCTGTC
>NW_019942672.1:168781-174868 GCF_002910315.2 Salvelinus sp. IW2-2015 | reverse complement strand
TATGACGGCAGACTAGGACGAACAGATCCCTAGTGATGATTTAAGAGTCATTTATAGTTCATAGGAGCACAGACAAGTCTAGTTGATGTATGTTTATTAGTTGGACAACAGACAACAGAAAGACAGATCCCTAAGTGTGATGTGTGTGTATAGTGGACGAACAGCAGACAGATCCGACATCTAGTGTGTGTAGTTGTATAGTGAGACAGACAGACAGACGACCCTGAGTGTGTGATTAGTGTTAGGGGAAGACAGACAGACAGAGCCTGTTTGTGATGTAGTTGTATTAGGGGACGACAGACAGCAGGCCTGAGTGTGATGTAGTTTGTATTAGGGACAGACAGACAGACAGAGCTGTAGTGTGATGTATGTATGTAGGGGACAGCAGACAGACAGAGCTGTAGTTGTATGTAGTTTGTATCGGGGCTAGAAGACGACAGAGCCTGTAGTGCTGATGTAGTTGTATTAGGGGACAGCAGACAGACAGAGCCTGGTAGTGTGATGTAGTTGTTATTAGGGGACAGACAGACAGACAGAGCCTGTAGTGTGATGTAGTTGTATTAGGGGAACAGACAGACAGACAGAGCCTGTATGTGATTAGTGTAGTGGGAAGAAGGAATAGCTTAGTGTGATTGTTGTTTAGGGGACAGCAGACAGAACAGATGTAGTGTGTGAGTAGTGTATTAGGAAGCAGACAGACGCAGAGCCCGAGTCGTAGTGTGATGTAGTTTATTAGGGTGAGGACAGACAGACAGACAGAGCTGTAATGTCTCTCCACCCCGTGATTCAAAGCTGCTTCATCTCTGCTGGTACATCAGTTGCCTCACGCAAACCCTCTCTTCTCTTTCTTCTCATTATTATCTCCTGGCGTCTCTCCTTTTCTGTGACCACTGTCGTTCTGCACGTTCTCTTGCTCCTTTATACCTGTGTGGGTTCCAAATACCTTTCACAGCCACTGGCCTGTCACCACATATGTCCATCCTCCGCCAACATCCTCCATCCTCTTATTCCCTCCGCCTCATCCCATGTTTTATGAACAATAGGTGGTGTTAAAACCACTGTCACATCCGAAAGAAGTACGCAGGAAACCGCGCCAGTCACAGAGTCACTCTGAACAAGACCGGTATTAACATTTATTGTCATTTATTTACATGAACCGGCATAATCATACAGTGCAAATTAATTATGATCTTATCAGCTGAGGGCGGAGCTGAATGTCATTCTGTGAAACCCGAGTAGAGAGAGGGAACCAAATCACCACTGTCCACTAATACAACTACATCACACTAGGGGATCTGTCTGTCTGTCTGTCCACTAATACAACTACATCACACTAGGGGGATCTGTCTGTCTGTCCACTAATAGCCTACAACTAGATCACTGTATCTGTCATAGGATAGAGAGAGAATGATTGGGGAAGAGAGAAAGGGAATGGATGAAGATCGGGAGAGAGAAGGAAATTAACAGCAAGATGAACAAAGAGAAACACAATGAAAGAGAAACAGATACAGAAAGAAAATGATAGAGAACTTTCATAGTGAAGCTGTCAGAACGTTAAGTAGCATTAAGTAACAAGTGTTACTGTTTCCCCTCCCTCCTCTCTCACTCTCTCTGTCTCTCGTCTATTTACCATCTTGCACTCTCTCTTTCTCTCTCTTGCTATCTGTCTCTCTCTCTGGTGTTGACCACATTGTGAATGAGATGGCTAGTGTAGCTATTATATACCGTGGTGTGACTGTGTGCAGACGGCTTGCCCTTTCCACCACCGGTCGGCAGCCAGAAAGGCCTGTACACTATTCACACAGCTCATTACCAGGTCTAGGCTCKTTTTCCTCTTTGTGGTTCCGCACTGCAACCGAGAGAGAGAAGCTGCAGTCGGTCAATCAGTCAGTCACTCGTCTTTTCTCCAGGAGCGGAGGAGCATATGGTTGGAGCCGCTAACAGTCTCCTCAGGCTTCCTTTTGTTTGGCCCGGTATTGTTGCCCGGCGTAATGACAGTTGTAGGCCGTAGGATCAGGGTGGAGGGGTTAGTCGACCCTGGGGAGGAGGCAGGCAGACAAGAGTGTGGATTATGGAAATACCAATTGATTTTTTTTTTCTGTTCTGTGGTAGAATAGAGGCTCAAAGGGGAGCAGACTGCAGGATGGCATGCCAGGGCGGTGTCATATGAAGTGAAAAACGCTCTCTCTATCTCTCTCTCTCTCCATCTCTCTCTCTCTCCATCTCTCTCTCTCGCTCTCTCCATCTCTCTCTCTCGCTCTCTCCATCTCTCTCTCTCTCCATCTCTCTCTCTCTCCATCTCTCATTTTCCCTAGACGGATAAGGGACCATGTATCAGGGCTGACAAGTTGGGTCTTTGAGGAACAAGCAGTAAGATAATACGTTCAAGGGTCAACCTAAGAAAGCCTAAGAGTCCTATATTAATATCCAGACACAGTTACCACTGGGGGTGTGTTTTATGTCTTTCACTTTAACGTTGTGTGCTAAGTAGATGTACTAGATACATCAGATAGGTGTGTCCTTACATGGGTCTCTCCGTCTTTCCCTCTTCCTCTCAACGGACAACTGACAGCGTGTGTCAGACACAAGAACTCTATAATCTGTTGAGGATGGGGTTGTTGTGCAAGTTATTTTATTTTGTCTTATCGGTTAAAGGAGCCTGGCCTGCCAGCTCTTGGGGTGTTGTGGGGCAAGCTTAACAATAAAAAAATGGAAAATACCTCAGCCACACAACTTTCATGTTCTTGAGTCTATAGTGTCTGTATTTTCGTGACAATCCTCTAGGAGCCTGTATTACATCTGAAATGGCTTTCAGTGCTGCTCCTGGGTCTTGAATTACCAACTGACCCTGGGTTTGCTTCTAAAGGAAGAGGAGGGAGGAGGGGAAAGAGGACTAAGTATTAGATTAGAGTATAGAAGAGAAAAGGAATGGTATTAGACGAGCCGTTGAAGTAAAGAAGAGGAATATGGAGGGTGTAAGTGGTAAGTAGAAAAAAACGAGAAAAGTGAAGGCTAGTTGGTGGGAGATGAGCGCGGTCATGAAGTGAGTTACGAAAGATGAGGCGTTAGAGGAAGCAGAGGTGAGGCAGTGGGGGCAGAATGAAGGGGACTCCAGAAGTTGAAGGGAAGATGAGGGTTATGAAAGGACGAGAGGGCATAGAGGACAGTTGGGACAGGAAGATTCTCGAAGGGGTCAAGAAGAAGTCGAAAGACGAGAATGTTAAGGGTGCAAGAAGAGAGGATGAAGAGCAGATGAAAGGAGATGAGTATCATAGGGTCAGCAGTGAGGAGGTGAGGGTAGAGGAGAAGGAGGAATGGGAAGGATAAAGTGGGTGGTAGTAGGAGTTCGAAGAGTGACGGAGGACTGAACAGGGGTACGCCAGGCAGAGAGATGAGGCAGTGGGGGAGAATGAGAGGTTGTTTCAGCAGAGTGTGAGGAGATGGAGGGTAGAGGAGTAGAGAGATGAGGCAGTGGGGAGATGAGGGGTCAGAAGTGAGAAGCAGGTCGAGGGGTAAGTAGGAGAGAGTGCATGAGGCCAGTGGCGAGGAGATAATGTTCGCGGGTCAGAAAGTGAGGAATGAGGTCTTTGAACTGGGTAGGGAGAGAGGCAGTTGTGTGAGAGTTAGATGTGGGAGGGGTCAGAAGTGGGAGAGGGTGTATGGTAGTGGCATAGTAGGAGGATGAGAGCAGTGGGGAGAATGAGCGTGGGTCTAGAAAAGTGGAAGGTGCGCAATGAGGGTAGAGGAGAGAAGGATGAGCGCAGTGGGGAGATGAGAGGTGAGGAAGGTTGTGTTTTCGGCAGCTGTGGAAAATAATCTAGCCACTGCAGGCTGCCGTGAGTGGTTATTCATCAGATTGTTTGTCGTCATCAGGAAGGATCCAAGTTGTGAGATGATTCTGAAGTAAATGATAATAGGGGTTTCAGATCCTAACAGGAAAGCAGAGATAGTGGAACGAATGTACTGGGGCTTTCAGTTCAGTCTGCGTCAACAATGGGTGCTCAGTATGTTCCCTTCAGAACTTCTTAGATATGCCCTTTGTTTTCACTATGTGTACCACACGTCACCACTTCCTATACCGTATACCGGCAGTAGTATTAGTAAATGTGGGGAAAAAGGTGATAGTTACATATGAGATTAGTTATTCTGTTGACGATATAACCCGTATCGTTTTGACCTAATCGCAATATATTTTTGCGCTAGTTGCTGTAACTGCACGCAAAACACCAGTCTTTTCCTTTAGTTTTGCACCATTTTTATTTCCAATTGCTCCCTCTCCTCTCGCCTCTTCTCTCCCTTTCCTCGCTCTTTCTTCTCTTCTCGCTCTTTCTCTCGCTTTATCTCTGCTCTTTCTCTGTCTCTCCGGCTCTTTCTCTCAGCTCTTTCTCTAGCTCTTTCTCTCTCTCTCTCTCTGTCTCTCTCTCTGTCCTCTCTCTCTGTGTTCTTCGCTCTGTCTCTCGCTCTGTCTCTCGCTCTGTCTCTCGCTCTGTCTCTTCGCTCTGTCTCTCGTGTCTCTGCTCTCTCTCTCTCTCTCTCTCTCTCTGTCTTCTCGTCCTCTCTGTCTCTCTGTCGCCTCTCTGTCTCTCTCGTCCTCTCTCGTCTCTCTCTCTCTCTCTCTTCCCTCTCGTCTTCTTCTCTCCCTCTCTTTCTCTCTCGTCCCTCTCTCTTTTCTCTCTCGTCCCTCTTGTCTCGCTCTCTCTCGTCCCTCTGAAGCAGACATATGGTGAGCAATGTGTATTGGGACATTGAATCAACAATAATATCACAGTAATGGGATATCAATCCATATCATAATACATTCTACAGAGAAAGAGAGTTTCTAATGTCCTTCTGTGGAAGATGTGATGCTAGATTTAGAGACGTTCTATGTGATGCCAGATTCAGAGACTTCTATAACAGGGGTCTCGCAACCTGTTTCTAGCATGAGAAATATATTTTTTTTTAATACATGTTGCGAGTTACTCTATTTTTTTTCTAGCTTTCAAAATAGGAAATTCTTTTCCTCTACTTACATTCTTCTTAGGGTCTTAGTGTCTAGAGGAAGTAGTGCACTATGTGTCAACTCTTCCCAGGGTCCTTAGTGTACTAGAGGAGTAGTGCACTATGTTGTCAACTCTTCCCAGGTCCTTAGTTACAGAGGAAGTAGTGCACTATGTTGTCAACTCTTCCCAGGGTCCTTAGTGTACAAGAGGAAGTAGTGCACTATGTTTCTGTCCCAATGAACATGGTCAGATAATGGTTACTTAACAACTCTAAGGGGGGCTGTAAAATCTCGATATTTTCCCAAATTTATATCATTCTTTTTCAGTTCTTATTTGGGCCTGGTTTTAGATTTTAATTTAATTTTTCATATTTACAAATTGTTAATAAAGGAACAATGAAATGTTTGCTCTGAGTCCCTGTCAATGTTAAATCACATCAGAAGACATTTTCTTTTAGGTCTGGAAGAAATCGTATAAATATATATTTTTAGTGTAATTTCCTTTAATTGCGTCTGGCCTTTAATCGTGCATCTAGCGAGTGAGGAATGTGCAGTCTGTGCCGGTCTATCTGATTCTGTACTGCTGCTGCTCATTTCAAGGCAAAGTTTACAATAACATATAATCGATAGACATTATATACTTACTCATAATATACTTCTGCCAGGTAAGCTACTTTGCAGTTAACATTTATTTGAGAAGGTTTTTGGGAATGTAATTCTGTCAACCCACAAGACGGTTGTCACATCAGCTGGCTACCGACGGAGGATAGAAAACACGCCACCACACAGACAGACAGGGGCAATATTGCTGGAAATAAATGGGCAGTATTGTGTTTGGCTTTTGACCAACAGTGGCTAACCAGGGGTGGGATATGTGAATGTGTGTTTTGACTAGATAGTAGCTGGGAGCTTGCACTGTCTGATACTTGTGAGATTTGTTTATGCCAGTTTGATGAATGAAAAATTCCATATACTACTCATAGGTGGGAACATCTTCCTAATATTGAGTTGCCCCCCCCCCCCCCCCCACATTTGGCAGAGATGGAGAGAGTGGCCTCCCCCTCCCCATTTCCTCAGAACAGCCTCAATCATTGGGCTTGACTCGA
>NW_019942672.1:161445-168756 GCF_002910315.2 Salvelinus sp. IW2-2015 | reverse complement strand
TCTCTCGCTCTCTCCTATTCTCCTCTCGGCTCTCTCCATCTCTCTCGCTCTCCATCTCTCTCATCTCCATCTCTCCATCTCTCCATCTCTCGCTCTCTCCTCTCTCTCGCTCTCTCGCATCTCTCGACTCTTCTCTCATCGCTCCTCCATCTCTCCACCTCCTCTCTCTCCTCTCTCGCGTTCTCTCGCTCTCTCCTCTCTCGCTCTTCTCCTCCATCTCTCGCTCTCTCATCTCTCGCTCATCTCTCATCTCTCCTCTCTCGCTCCTCCTCTCTACGCTCTCTCCCATCTCTCGCTCTCTCCATCTCTCGCCTCTCTCTCCTCTCTCCTCTCTCTCTCCATCTCTCTCTCTCTCCCTTTCTCTCTCCATCTCTTCTCTCTCTCTCCATCTCTCTCACACTCTCTCCATTTTCTCTCTTCTCCACTCCACTCTCTCTCTCTCCATTTCTCTCTCTTCTCCATCCTCTTACTCCCTCGGCCCCTGAGACAGCTGCCATAGGGAGAGGGGACAGAGAGGGAGAGGGAAAGAGGGAGAGGGGGACAGGGAGAGGGGGACAAGAAGGGAGGAGGGACAGAGAGGAGAGGACAGAGACGAAGGGAACAGAGACGGGAGGGGACAGAGGACGGAGGGGACAGAACGGAGGGGGACGGGGGGGGCGACAGAGGGGGGACGAGAGGGAAGAGAGGGAGGGGGGCAGAGGGAGAATGGCTAAAGCATATATTTTAATTGTATATATTTTTTTTTAAGTAGGGACAGATGGAAAATCTATCTGTTTTCCCCCCCCCCCCCCCCCCCCCAAAAAAACATAAAAAAGAAAAAGAAGAAGAACACACAGACTCAGACTTCGGGACTGAGAGGGAGTGTTATTGCCTTCAGCTAGCAGGAGTGTTTTTGCCTGTCAGCTAGCAGGAGGTTATTGCCCTTCAGCTAGCAGAGTGTTTCTGCGCAGCAGGTTAATGTACGTCAATGCAGGTGTGCAGACTAGGAGTTGCTTTACTAGCTCTTGCTGTACAGACTTATTGCCCGTCACAGAGAGTGTTTATTGCCCGTTCGCTAGCAGGAGAGTGTTATTGCCGTCACTAGCAAGGGAGTGTATTGCCCGGTCACAGCAGGATGTTATTGCCCTTCACTAGCAGAGGTTATTGCCCGTCACCTAGCAGGATGTTGCGATGCTGGACGTTATTTCCGTCACTCAGCAGGGATGTTATGCCCGTCACCTACAGGAGTGTATTGCCGTCACCTAGCAGAGAGTGTTATCTGCCCGCAAGCTAGCAGGAAGTGTTAATTGCCCGTCACCTAGAGGAGTTGTGTAATTGCCCGTCGCGAGAGTATCCTAGCTAGCGAGTGTTATTGCCCTCACCTAGCCAGGAGGTTATTGCCCGTCACCTAGTTCGGAGTGGTTATATGCCGTCACCTAGCAGGGTTTTTTCACCTTTAATTTTTATTTTAAAATCTAGTGCGTCACCTTAGCAGATGTAATGCACCTGTCAGCTAGCAGCGGCAGGTGTCTGAGTTTACTTTATTTTGCCCCGTCAGCTAGCAGCGGAATGTGTTGTTATTGCACCTCACTGTAGCAGGGAGTGTGTTTATATTGCCCCGTCACGCTAGCGGGAGTTGTTATCTCCAGTTCACTTGCAGAGAGGACAAGGAGACGGTTTATTGCCGTCACGTGGCAAAGCAGAAGGATTATTTATAGACAGTTATGTTTTTTTATGCCACGTCAGCTAGCACCAGGACGTTATTATTGCCCGTCAGCTGCAGGTAGAAATTTATTGCCCTCACTAGCACAAGAGAGGGTGTTTAATTTGCCCTGTCTCACCCTAGCCTAGGAGTTTGTTTGTTTGTTAGTTCACCGTCAGCAGCAGGCGTTGTTTTTACGTTAAATTTGCCAGTCAAGTAAGCAGGGGAGTGTTATTGCCGTTTCCATGCTAAGAGGGGTGTTTATTGGGGGGCACCCGTCAGGCTCGAGGAGTTAGTTGGAAGTGTTATTCCGTCACCCTATTCAGGATGTTTAATTCCCGTCAGGCTAGCAAGGAGTGTTATTGCCCGTCAGCCCTAGCAGGATGTACTGCCTCGTCAACTAAGCCGAGGCAGACACGCGAGTATTAATTGCCCCATCATCTGAGCAGAGGTACAGAGTGTGTCGGTATTGACCCGTCAGCCTTCCTGACCCAGCGGAGAACAGACGAGTCTTGCTTTTTGTGTTTTAATTTGCCCGGCATCATCCTAGCAGAACAAAGAATTTTGAATGCCCCGTCACACCCAGCCAGGGAGAGGAAAATGTTTAATGCCCTCAAACCAACGCCCCCTAGCAGTAGCGGTTCCTTAATTGACATCGTTTAATGCATCTCTAGAGCGAGAAGGATTTCTTTCGCCGTTTTCACGTATTTACAAACAATGGAGTCGGGCATGTTTGGGAAACATTGATGGAGAGAAACACTTGCATTGATTTAAAAATCAAAAGTTGATTATTGTCGAGAGTACTATAGATTGTAGAGTCAGTCAAAACAGTAGAAGGAGACCAGACATCAAAAAGCTAGAGATGAACGATGTTAGTGTTATGGAAGAAAGTATTCTTTCTCAATGGACCTGATTGTTTTCTTCTTATTGACAAATATGATGTAGGGAGGACGGAAAACTAGACGACCCCTAATGCGACCCTTTCCCAGTACCTCTTCTGCCCATTCTCTCCTCCCTGATAACTCTACTCTTAATCTGTCTTCTTCGACTCTAAGTAACACAAGGGGGGGGACATCGGTGTATCACTAAATCAGAGGTTGGCAATATGAAATGATAAATGCCGTTAATACTGATAATTCCGTTCTACAGTGCAGTGGCTGTTTTTCCACTTCAGTCTTATGACCACCGCCCTGCCCATGCCACCTGCCAGTCTGCGCTTCTCGCCTCCCATTTGAGCCTCATAAGGAAATCTACCACAGTAACAAAAAGTGATTAACACAATATAAAATAACTATCCAGGATTAAGTAAGGGTATTTTTCTACAAGAAATAAAAGACCACACCTTCAATTGTTTCAATCCTAAGAACCTCCTACCACCCTAGTACGTCGACTAACCCCTCCACCTTCATAAGATAATCCTAGACTAGCTGGACCATATCCATGACTATCATGAGCGATCATTCGGATGCTAACAATGAAGAGAGATCCTGCGCACCAACAAAAGAGCCAAGCCCTTGAAGTGGATACTGTGTAGTGCACGCGATCAGTAACCATCATGCGTCCGTCCAGCATGACCTGAAGTGCCAGAAAGAGCGACGAAAGGTGGAAGTCGAGCTGAGAGCTGACTGAACCGAGTCGTGCCAAGAGTAAATACATACGTGGCGAGTCTGCGTATATGCATTAAGGCGAAAGAGAAACCACTATAAGAGGCGAAGAAGAAGAAGAGTGTCTAGAGCCTGAGGTAATGAGGGCGTCAAAGTGACTGAAGAAATTATGAGGGTACCAGGCGGCCGTTGGCGGCTAGGCCGATCCGGTGAGGTGGATAGGAAGGGCGCAAGAACCGTCTCAGAGCAAGATACTTCAAGCACGCAGCCGGGCTGAATATAAGTCAGCGTACACTTATGCACGATTCTCAGTTCGACCAAGTGGCAGGTACAGAAACAGCCAGGAGGGAGAGAGACCAGATAGCGAAGAAGAGAGAAAAATAAGAGTAGGGAGGTGCAGATCGGGGTAAATAGACGAAGATACACAAAAGAGAGTTTTGAGAAGGGGAGAGAGAAGGGAAAACAGCTAGAAAGCACTTTTACTTAATGGCCTAGTAGAGAAGTTAGCGTAGAGGCCTCTGATGACCAGCTCACTATGAAAGCAGCCTATCATTTTCTCTTATCGTGTATCTTGTCTTGCTCTTTCAGTTGTGTTCTCTGAGGTTGATCTATTAGCGTGGTGCTGGTTGACAAATATCCCCCTCGTCTACGGGTCTGCCGACCCATGGTTCCAAGTCGCCGTCTGTCCTTTCTCTCATATCCCCAGAGTGTGCTATCCGGCATCTACTGATCCGTTAGTATGTATCAGATCAGCACACGACTCACTAGTTCTATAGGTTACCGTCGGCCTATTATGGACCAGACAGACAATCCCCCTAAGTGTAAGTCATAGAGAGGAAGAGAGAGAGAGGACAACACCCAGTCCTGTCTCAGCCAGTCAGTAGAGATGACAGAAGAGGAGAGAGCAGAAGTAGGACAAACACCAGTCGATGGTCTCAGCCATCAGGAGAGAATGAGAGAGAGAGGAGGTGACAAAACACACAGTGTGAGTCTCAGCATCCGTAGAGATGGACAGAGAGTAGTTGACCCCAAAACACCCAGTTCGGTTCCTCCAGCCCAGTCCAGTAGAGCAGAAGAGAGAGAGAGGTGGACAAAACAGTGTAGGTCTCAACCAGATCCAGTTAGAGATCGCGAGGAAATGATGAGATGGTAGAAGAGTGATGGTACATATTAAGTGGGACAAGGACAAACAGACAGACAAACACAGAAGTTTCCGTGTCTCAGCCACCTGAGTCACATGTAGAGTATGGAGATTGTAGTGAGGAGAAAAGAGAGATCAGATGACCAAAAAACCCAGTGTATGTACCTCAGCCCCAGTCCTCAGGTAATATGGAAGAGAGAGAGAGAGAAGAGAGAACAAACACCAAGTATCAGACCTCCATCCAGACCCAGGATCACAGTCTAGAGATGGAAGAGAGAAAGCGTTGCACAGGGATGTTGGCCCATGTTGACTCCAATGCTTCCCACAGTTGGGTCAATTTGGCTGGATGTCCTTTTGGTGGTGGACCATTATTGATGCTCACAGGAAACTGTTGAGCGTGAAAAACCCAGTTCTTGACACACTCAAACCAGTGTGCCTGGCACATTACTACCGTACCCTGCTCAATGGCACTTAAATATTTTGTCTTGCCCATTCACCTTCTGAATGGCACACATACACAATCCATTTGTAAATTAATGAAAGATTACACTGACAAACAGGGCAGCTCTGCTTCTAGCTCCTAAGCAACTTTGCAGTATTTTGTTTTTTTTGTGTGTTATTTCTTATGTTATTAGCCTAGAACGTTTTTTGCGTTATTGCATACAGCCTTTTGAGTATCAGAGTGGCGGTTACTCACCAGCATTACGACCAGAAATACGACTTTCCTGAATTGGATCCTTTGTTCGTACCACCCAGGGCAACTGGCCTTATCCCAGAGGCTGCTCCAAGACGCCGCCGGCAGCGAAGAGGTATTGGGAGTGGACTTCTAGTCCGACTCAGGAGGRGTGCACACCATCCACCGCTTTCGAGTATTACTCGCTAATGTTCAGTCTCTGGACAATAAAGTAGACAAGCTCAGGGCGAGGATCTACTTCCAGAGAGATATCAGGGACTGTAACATATCAGGGACTGTAACAATCACTGACTACAAAGGGAAAACCAGCCACATCGCGTAAACCGACGTCTTGCTTCCGGACAAGCTAAACACCTTCTTCGCCCGCTTTGAAGATAATAGTACCATAGTACCACCAATGTGGCCCGCTCCCAAGTACTGTGGGCTTGTGTTCTCTGTGGGAAACGTCAGTAAGACATTTAAGCGTGTTAACCCTCGTAAGGCTGCCGGCCCAGATGGCATCCCTTGCCGCGTCCTCAGAGCATGCGCAGACCAGCTGGTGTTTACGAACATATTCGATCTCTCCCTATCTGAGTCTGCTGTCCCCACTTACCTTTTTTATTTTTTTTAACGTTTTATTTAACTAGGCAAGTCAGTTAAGAACAAATTCTTATTTACAATGACGGTCTACCCGGGCCAAACCTGACGACGCTGGGCCAATTGTGCGCCGCCTATGGACTCCCAATCACGGCCGGATGTGATGCAGCCTGGATTCGAACCAAGGGACTGTAGTGATGCCTCTTGCACTGAGATGCAGTGCCTTAGACCACTTCAAGATGTCCACCATTGTTCCTGAACCCAAGAAAGCAAAGGTAACTGAACTAAATGACTATCGCCCCGTAGCACTCACTTCTGTCATCATGAAGTGCTTTGAGAGGCTAGTTAACGATCATATCACTTCTACCTTACCAACACCCTAGACCACTTCAATTTGTTTACCACCCCAATAGATCCACATCCATCGCACTACACACTGCCCTATCCCATCTGGACAAGAGGAATAGCTTTGTAGAATGCTGTTCATTGACTATAGCTCACCATTCAACACCATAGTACCTCCAAGCTCATCATTAAGCTCGGGGCCCTGGGTCTCGACCCGCCCTGTGCAACTGGGTCCTGGACTTCCTGATGGACCGTCCCAGGTGGTGAAGGTAGGAAACAACACCTCCACTTTGCTGGTCCTCACACAGGGGCCCACAAGGGTGTGTGCTCAGCCCCCTCCTGTACTCCCTGTTCACCCATGACTGCATGGACACGCACACCTCAACTCAATCATCACGTTTGCAGACGACACAACAGTAGTAGGCCTGATGGAGTGGGTGCCAGGAAAATAACCCTCCCACAATGTCAACAAACAAAGGAGTGGACTTCAGGAAACAGCAGAGGGAGCCGCCTCTATCCACATCGATGGGACCGCAGTGGAGAAGGTGGAAAGCTTCAAGTTCCTCGGCGTACACAACATGGATATTTCTGAAATGGTCCACACACAGACAGTGTGGTGAAGGGGCCTCTTCAGCCTCCTGAGGTTGAAGAAATTTGGCTTGTCCGTAAGACCCTCAAACTTTTACAGATGCACATTGAGAGCATCCTGTCGGGCTATATCACCGCCTGGTATGGCAACTGCCCGCCACAACCGCCGAACTCTCCAAGGGGGGTGGGCAGTCTGCCCAACGCATCACTGGGGCAAACTACGTGCCCTCCAGGACACCTACACCACCCGATGTCACAGGAAGGCGAAAAGATCATCAAGGACATCAACCACCCGAGCCACGGCCTGTTCACCCCGCTACCATCCAGAAGGCGAGGTCAGTACAGGGCATCAAGCTGGGACCGAGAGACTGAAAAAAAGCTCTATCTCAAGGCCATCAAACTGTAAACACCATCATCTACCGGCTTCCACCCGGTTACGCAACCCTGCACCTTCAGGCTGCTGCCCTATATACATAGACTTGGAATCACTGACACTTTAATAATGGAACACTAGTCACTTTAATATGTTTACATTCTACTTTACTCATCTCATATCTATATACTGTGTTCTATTCTACTGTATTTTAGTCAATGCTACTCCGACATTGCTCGTCCTAATATTTATATATTTCTTAATTCCATTATTTTACTTTTAGATTTCTGTGTGTTGTTGTGAATTGTT
>NW_019942672.1:146938-156462 GCF_002910315.2 Salvelinus sp. IW2-2015 | reverse complement strand
CACTGTTGTAGCTAGGAACACAAGCATTTCACTACTCCRGCAATAACATCTGKTAAATATGTGTATGAGACCAATAACATKTGCTAAATATGTGTATGAGAACAATAACATTTTATTTGTTTTGAATTGTCTCAAGGCTTAAAAATCCTTCTTTAACCCCYTRTCCTCCCCTTCCTGCTTTGTACTCTCAATGCACATTGCACATCTGTCTAATCCATCCTCAGCCACATGTTTAGGCTACTGTCACACTGACGCTTATCTGCAGCGCTTCAATGTATACATTACATTTGTGTGTGTGTGTGTTCTCTGGTAGACTGTGTGTTAGTAGCAGCCATATTCCAGGGTTCACAGTGGAGCAGGGCCTGATGGGAGCTGACTGTTTAATGAGGAAATATACCTGCCTGTCTCTCTGTCCTGGTCCACCACACCAGCAGAGTGTCTCAGACAGAGTGTCTCACCCACACACTCCTCCGGGCACTTCTTTAATGTGTTTGTGTTTGGGGCATATCATATGTAGAGAGAGCCTCTGTCCTGGTCCACCACACCAGCAGAGTGTCTCAGACACTTTTCCTTTATCATATGTATACACTGGAGAATGCAGCATATTAGTCTCCTCTCTGTCTCTCTCTCTCTGTCTCTCTCTCTCTCTCTCTCTGTCTCTCGCTCTCTGTCTCTGTCTCTCTCTCTGTCTCTCTCTCTCTGTCTATGTCTCTCTCGCTCGCTCTCTCCCCCTCTCTCTGTCTGAGCCATCTTTGAAACGAAGAGGAGACATGATAGACAGAGAGGAATGGCACTCGTCTAAAAATAAAGAGAAGGGGGAGATGTTAGGGGTCAGAAGGGGAGGAGGGTGAGGGTAGAAGGAGAGGAGATGAGAGTGGCGGAGATGGGGGGTCAGAAGGGGAAGAGGTAGAAGGTGAGGAGGTTGTGGTTTTCGGCAAGCCGTGGAAAAATAATAAGAGCCCCAACTGCAGCTAGGCCTAGTTTTCTATCGTAGATCGTTGTTTTAGAATCAGGGAGATTGTTCGGAGTAGAAAAGAAACTCTGTTTTGCACAAACGAACAGAGAATGTGGAACCAAGTATACCAGTGGGACTGCACTATGGTGCCTCGTAGTTCCTCACTGACCTTAAAGCCAGTGTTTCACTATGGGTGTACCACACGCAACCACTTCTATACCGTTATACTGGCAGTAGTATTAGGCTAATTGTGGGAAAAAAGGTGTTAGTATACAATATCGAGATATTATTTGTGACCGATAATACCGTTATCAGTTTTGACAATATCGCAGTATTATTTTTGCGCTAGTTTGCTGTACCTGCACCACCAAAACACCAGTACCTTTTACTCCTTGTTATTTGACTCACTTGTAATATTTCCATGCAGAATCCCTCTCCTCTCCCTCTCCCGCTCTTTCATCAGCCCCCCCCCCCCCCCCCCTCCCTCCCCCCCCCCACCGCCCCCCCCCCCCACCACCCGCCACCCACCCGCCCCCTACTCCCGCCCCCCCCCCCCCTCACACCCCCCCCCCTCACACCCCCCCCCGCCCCCCCTCCCCCCCCCCCCCCTCCGTCTCGTACTCCTGCTCTCTATCTCTAACTGTCTCTCATCTCTGCCATTCTCTCTGGTATCTCTTCCTCTGTCCCTCTCTACTCTGTCTCTCTCTCTGTCTCTCTCTTCATGTCTCTTCTCTCTGTCTCTCTCTCTGTCTCTCTCTCTGTCGTCTAGCTCAGCTTTCTCTACGTCGTCTGTCTGCTCGCTCTCCTGTCTCTCCTCTGCGTCTCTCTCTCTCTCTCTCTCTACTCTCTCTCTCTCATCCTTCTGCTCATTTCTCTCGTCTCTCTCTCTCTTCTCGTACGCTCTTTTCTCTCTTCGTCCCTCTCTTGCATTTCTCTCTCTTTCTCTCTCGCTCCCTCTCTGCTCTCTTTCCTCTCTCGTCCCTCTCTCGCATCTTTCTCTCCTGCGTCCCTCCTCCACGCTGTTAGGTCTGCTTTCTCTGCTCGTCCCTCTCTCGTGATTACTTTCCCTCTCGTCCCATCATCGTCAGCATCTTTCTCTTCTCGTACCTCTTCTCGCTCTGTTGATGTCTCTCTCGTCCCTCTTCTCGCTCTTCTCTCTCGTCCCTCAATCTCGCCTTTCGTCTCTCGTGCCTCTCTCGCCTTTCTCTACTCGTCCTCTCTCGCCCTTTCTCTCTCGCTCTGTCCTCTCTCGCTCTGTCTTCTCTCTGCTCTGTTCTCTCGCTTGTCTCTCTCGCTCTGTCTCTCTCGCTCACTTGATCTCTCTCGCTCTGTACTCTCTCGCTCTGCTCTCTTCTCTGCTCTGTCTCTCTCGCTCTGTCGTCTCTCCAGCTCCTGTCTCTACTCGTCCTCTCCTCTTTCTCTCTCGTCCTCTCTCTCTCTTTCTCTCTCGTCCCTCTCTCTCTGTCTCTCTCGTCCCCTCTCTGTCTCTCTCGTCCCTCCTTGTCTCACTCTCTCTCGTCCCTCTGAAGGCAGACATATGGTGAGCAATGTGTATTGGGACATTGGGAATCAGACAATAATATCACAGTAATGGGATATCAAATCCATAATCGTAATACATTCTACAAGAGAAAGAGAGTGTTCCTAAATGATCCATTCTGTGGAAGATTGATGGCAAGATTTAGAGACGTTCTATTGATGCCAGATCAGAAGACTCTAATAACAGAGGGTCCTGCAACCTGTTCATAGCATGAGAAATATATATATTGTTTAAATAATAACAATCGTTGCAGTTACTCTATTTTTTTTTCTAGCTTTACATCGAACATTCTTTTCCTCTACCGTTACATTCTCTTAGGGTCCCGTAGTGTACTAGAGGAGTAGTGCACTATGTTGTCAACTGCTTCCAAGGGTCCATTAGTGTAACTAGAGGAAGTAGTGCTATGTTGTACGAACTCTCCCAGGGTCCTTAGTGTTAAGTGAAGAATCCCCTATCAACCGAAGTCATAACCTTGTACGAGACGCGACCGTGAATTAGATAGTACCAACGGTCAGGCTGTAGCGGTCGTTGCTTTTTCGCTGTAATAAGCAGTTTAAAAAAATAAAATGCGGGAATCAAGTTGTTTGTGCTGGATTCTAATAAAGAAGATTGTGTATCTTTTCAGACAATGATCCATTTATATTTAATTATATTTATATGATTTATTATAATATGATTTTAGTTATGTAATATTTTTTATTATTGGTAAATTATTAAAGTTATTATATTTTTTATTAGAGTATTTGTTAATTTTATATTATTATTAATTCTTTAATTTATTATATTATAATTATATATATGATTGATTTTTAATTAATAATATGATTTTTAATAGAGTGAGTTTAATATAATAATTATGATTTTTATTGGTTAGATTTTTATAATATGAAATTTTGTTATGTTAATGATGAATATTTATTTATTCTTATTATAGTTTTCATAGTTTGTTTAAATAAAATAATAAATGAGATTTTGATTTTTTTTTTATTTAGTATTAATATTTTGATTTTTATATTTATTATATTTTATGATTTTCTTAAAAAATATTATATATTTAATATATGTTTTGTAATTTATTTATTATTTTTTTTATAGTTTTCTGGGGGTGGGAGGGGGGGAGTGAGGGAGGGGAGGGGGGGGTGGGAGAGGGAGGGGGGAGATAGGGAAAGAAAGAAATATAAATTATAGGTGTGCGGATAAATATTAATGGTGGATAAAAATTATAAATTCTCGTATTTAGTGAGTTAGATATAGAAAATGTAATTGATAAAGATTTATTTGATCCTTTTCTCCTTGCGCCTAAGGGAGGCACAGTTAGTGCAACTAGTTGTCACTCTTTCAGGGTCCTAGTGGTGCAAGAGGAAGTAGTGCACTAATTTGTTGTCCCAACTCTTTCCAGGGTCCTTAAGTGTACCTAGAGGA
Source organism: Salvelinus sp. IW2-2015 (assembly GCF_002910315.2). Classification (NCBI taxonomy): domain Eukaryota; kingdom Metazoa; phylum Chordata; class Actinopteri; order Salmoniformes; family Salmonidae; genus Salvelinus; species Salvelinus sp. IW2-2015. Next base: position 152,545 of record NW_019942672.1, on the reverse strand, counting down.
AGTAGTGCACTATTGTTGTACAACTCTTCCCAGAGGTCCTAGGTACAAGAGGAAGTAGTGCACTATGTGTCAACTCTTCCAGGGTACCTAGTGTACTAAGAGAAAGTAGTGCACTAATGCTTGTCAACTCTGTCCCAGTCCTTAGTGTACAAGAGGAAAGTAGTGCACTTTTTCAAACTCTTCCGGGTCGTCCTTAGTTACAGAGGAAGTACGTGCACTATGGCTTGTCAACTCTTCCCAGGGTTCCTTAGTGTACAAGAGAAGTAGTGCACTATGTTTCTGTCACATGAACATGCCGCCCCCCCCCCCCCACCCCCCCCCCCCCCCGCAGATATGGTTACTTAACAACTCTAAGGGGGCCTGTAAAATCGTCATGATTATTTTCCCCAAATGTATATTTCAAATCTTTTTTTTTCCGAAATCGCTCACTTTTAATTTGGCCTGGTTTTAATTTTAATTTTTTTTTCATATTTACAATGTTAATAAGAACAATAAGAAAGATGCTCTGAGTCCTGTCAATCGGTTAAATCACATCAGAAAGACATTTTCTTTTAGGTCTGGAAGAAAATCGTATAAATATATATTTTCTGTGTAATTCTCCTTTAATGCATGTGGCCTTTAATCGTGCATCTAGCGAGTGAGAATGTGCAGGTCTGTGCGCGTCTATCAGTACTTCTGTAACTGCTGCTGCGTCATTTCAAGGAAGTTTTAACAATAACATATAATCGATAGACAATTATATACTTAACTTCATTAATACATACTTCGCCAGGTAAGCTCTACTTTGCAGTTAACATTTATTTGAGAAGTTCCTTGGGAATGTAATTCTGTCAACCACAAGACGTGCAACATCAAGACTGGCTAACACGGCAGGGATAGAGCATAACACGCCCACCACACAGACAGAACAAGGCGCAATATGCTTGCAAAATAAATGGCAGAATATTGTGCTTGGCTTTTGACCAACAGTGGCTACACAGGGTGGATAGTGTGAATTGTGTGTTGACTAATAGTAGCTGAGAGCTTGCACTGTCTGATAACTTGTGAGATTTGTTTATGACAGTTTGTGACACTGAAAAAATTCCATATACTACTCATAGTGGAACATCTTCCTAATATTGAGTTTTCCCCCCCCCCCAGGAGGATGCCCCCCCCCCCCATTTCCCTCAGAACGCTCAAGTCATTGGGCTGGACTCGAAGCGTTGCCAGCAGGATGTGTGGCCCATGTTGACTCCAATGCTTCCCACAGTTGGGGTCAATTTGGGCGGATGTCCTTTGGTGGTGGACCATTTTGATGCCACAGGAAAACTGTTGAGCGTGAAAAAACCCAGTCTTGACACACCAAACCAGTGTCCTGGCACATTACTACCGTACCCTGCTCAATGGCACTTAAATATTTGTCTTGCACATTCACCTTCTGAATGGCACACATACACAATCCATTTGTAAATTAATGAAAGATGAAAGATTACACAGAACAGGGGAGCTCTGCTTCTAGCTCCTACAACTTTGCAGTATTTAGTTTTTTATGTGTGTTATTTCTTATATTATAGCCTGAAACGTTTTTTGCGTTATTACATACAGCCTTTTGAGTATCAGAGTGCCGGTAACTCCACCAGCATTACGACCAGAAATACGACTTTCCTGAATTGGATCCTTTGTTCGTAACCCGTCCCAAGGGCATTGAACTTATATCAGAGGCTGCTCCAAGACGCCTCCGGCAGAGAAAAGGGTATTGGAGTGGACTATAGCCGACTCAGGAGGTGTGCACACCATCCACCGCTTTCGAGTATTACTCGCTAATGTTCAGTCTCTGGATAATAAAGTAGACAAGCTCAGGGGCGAGGATCTACTTCCAGAGAGATATCAGGGACTGTAACATATCAGGGACTGTAACAATCACGGACTACAAAGGGAAAACCAGCCACATCGCGTAAACCGACGTCTTGCTTCCGGCAAGCTAACACCTTCTTCGCCCGCTTTGAAGATAACATAGTACCACCGATGTGCCCGCTCCAAGTACTGTGGGGCTTCGTTCTCTGTGGGAAACGTCAGTAAGACATTTAAGCGTGTTAACCCTCGTAGGCTGCCGGCCCAGATGGCATCCCTTGCCGCGTCCTCAGAGCATGCGCAGAACCAGCTGGTGTTTTACGAACATATTCGATCTCTCCCTATCTAGAGTCTGCTGTCCCCACTTACTTTTTTTTTTTTAACGTTTTATTTAACTAGGCAGTCAGTTTAAGAACAAATTCTTATTTACAATGACGGTCTAACCCGGCCAAACCCTGACGAGCTGGCCATTGTGCGCCCCCTTGGACTCCCAATTCAGGCGGATGTGATGCAGCCTGGATTCGAACCAGGGACTTAGTGATGCTCTTGCACTGAGATGCAGTGCTTACCACTAGATGTCCACATGTTCCTGGACCAAGAAAGCAAAGTACTGAACTAAATGACTATCGCCCGTAGCACTCATTCGTCATCATGAAGTGCTTGAGAGGCAGTTAACGATCATATCACTTACTTACCACCCTAGACCACTTCATTGTTCCACCCCAATAGATTCCACATCATCGCACTACACACTGCCTATCCCATGCTGGACAGAGGATACTTGTAAATGCTGTTCATTGCTAGCTCAACCATTCAACAGCATGTACCTCCAAGTCATCATTAAGCTCGGGGCCTGGGTCTCACCGCCTGTGCAACTGGGTCCTGGACTTCATGATGGACCGTCCCAGGTGGTGAAGGTTAGGAAACAACAACCTCACTTTGCTGGTTCCTCAACCGGGGCCCACAAGGGTGTGTGCTCAGCCCCCTCCGTACTCCTGTTCACCATGCTCATGACACGCACACTAAAATCATCACGTTTGCAACGACCAACAGTAGTAAGGCCTGATGGAGTGGGTGCCGGAAAATACCTCTCCCACAATGTAACAAAACAAAGGAGTGGACTTCAGGACAGCAGAGGGCAGACGCCTCTATCCACATCGATGGGACCTGCAGTGGAGAAGGTGGAAAAGCTTCAAGTTCCTCGCGTACACAACATGGATTTTCTGAAATGTTCACACACAGACAGTGTGGTGAAGGGGCCTCTTAGGCCTCCTGAGGTTGAAGAATTTGCTTGTCCGTAAGACCCTCAACTTTTACAGATGCACAATTGAGAAGCATCCTGTCGGCTATATCACGCGCCTGGTATGCAACTGCACGCCCACAACCGCCGAACTTCCAAGGGGGTGGTGCAGTCTGCCAACGCATCACTGGGGGCAACTACGTGCCCTCCAGGACACCTACACCACCCCGATGTCACAGGAAGGCCGAAAAGATCATCAAAGGACATCAACCACCCGAGCCACGGCCTGTTCACCCGCTACCATCCAGAAGGCGAGGGTACAAGGTGCATCAAAGCGGGACCGAGAGACTGAAAAAAGCTTCTATCTCAGCCATCAAATTGTTTAAACAGCCACACTACGGCCCTCCACCCGGTTACGCAACCCTGCACCTTCAGGCTGCTGCCCATATATCATAGACTTGGAATACTGACCACTTTAATAATGGAACACTAGTCACTTTAATAATGTTTACGATTCTACTTTACTCATCTCATATTATATACTGTGTTCTATCTACTGTATTTTAGTCAATGCTACTCCGACATATCCGTCCTAATAGTTTATATAATTTCTTAATTCCATTATTTTAACTTTTAGATTTCTGTGTGTTGTTGTGAATTGTTAGATACTACTGCAACTGTTGTAGCTAAGGACAACAAGCATTTCACTACTCCGCAATAAAATCTGATAAAATGTATGAGACCAATAACATCTGCTAACATATGTGTATATGAGAAAATAGACAATTTTATTTGTTTGAATGTGTCTCAAGGTCTTAAAAATCTTTCCCCCTTTAACCCATCTCCTCCCCTTCCTGCCTTGTACTCTCAATGCACATTGCACATCTGTCTAATCCATCCTCAGCCACATGTTTAGGCTACTTCACATGACGCTTATCTGCCAGCGCTTCAATGTATACATTACATTTGTGTGTGTGTTTTGTTCTCTGGTAGACTGTGTGTTAGTTAGCACCATATTCCAGGGTTCACAGTGAGCGAGGGCCTGATGGAGCTGACTGTTTAATGAGGAAATATACCTGCCTGTCCTCTTGTCCTGGTCCACCACACCAGCAGAGTGTCTCAGAAACAGAGTGGTCACCCACCACTCCTCCGGGCACTTCTTTAATGTGTTTGTGTTGGGGCATATCATATGTAGAGAGAGCCTCTGTCCTGGTCCACCACACCAGCAGAGTGTCTCAGACACTTTTCCTTTATCATATGTATACACTGGAGAATGCAGCATATTAGTCTCCTCTCTGTCTCTCTCTCTCTGTCTTCTCTCTCTCTGCTCTCTGTCTCTCGCTCTTCTGTCTCCTGTCCTCTCTCTCGTCTCTCTCTCTCGTCTGCTCTCTCGCTGTCTCGTCCCCTCTCTCTGTCGTGAGCCATTCTTTGAAACGAAAGAGGAGACATGATAGACAGAGAGGAATGGCACTCGTGCTAAAAATAAAGAGAACTCTAAAGGAACAGGAAGGAAGTGACTGTCCCTCTCTCTCTCTCTCTCTCTCTCTCTCTCTCTCCTCTCTCTCTCTCTCTCTTTCTCTTTCTCTTTCTCTTTCTCTTTCTCTTCTCTTTCTCTCTCTTTCTCTCTCTATTCTCCTTCTTCTCTCTCTTTCTCTCTCTTCTCCTTCTTTTCTGCTTGCTGCTGCTGATAAAGTGTCGGCCGGCGATACAACAACATTTGGACCATCTTTATTTTTTACATTATGCAGATGGTACAGACAGTACTAAATAATACCAAGTAGCGTTATTGCTCTCTCAACAATTTTGTTTTGTTTATTTTAAAAATAATATCTATGGCGTGTTCTTCTCTCTGTTTTAATCCTAGCTAGAAGCGACTCTGCCGGTGTATAGCTCCGTAAAGGTTGTTGAAGGCATGACTGATCTCAGATAGCTGGAGACTAACGTCTGGCCTTCATTTTGTCCTTGACTCTCTGCCCCTGTGAAGTGTTCAGTACGGCTCCTGAAAGAGGATGTGTTACAGGTTCAGAGGTTGTCAAGAAGTGACTACTATTTACATGACACAGTGCTCTTCCTCCCTCTAATCGAGTGGCCATGTGCAAGACACACACACACACACACACACACACACACACAACACACACACAGAACACACACACACACACACACACACACACACAACACACACACACACACACACACACCTGTCAGTGGTTGCAGAGGCTCGGATCAATCTGTCACCTTCTTCACTCCTTAAGAAGTCCCTCAGTAACCCGGTCAGGGGTTGTTAACCAAAATAACCTTCGCCTCGCTAGACTGAGAGCCAGCCTCTCTCCACCCCCAGGGGTTGCTGTGAGAAAACCACTAGAAGAAACAAAGAAAGAAAGAGAAATCCCTCATCCTCTTCTTCCTGTGCAGAATAGAGCGGAGTGGAGATAGTGAAAATGTAAAAGTGCACCTCGGCCCCCCCCCCCCCAGCTGGCTGTCCTCACCTCGGCTCGCCCCCCCCCCCCAGCTCTGTGCTCACCTCGGCTCGCCCC
>NW_019942672.1:143570-146913 GCF_002910315.2 Salvelinus sp. IW2-2015 | reverse complement strand
AGAATCTCTAAATGAACAGGAAGGAAGACTTCCTCTCTCTCTCTCTCTCTCTCTTCTCTCTCTCTCTCTCTCTCTCTCTCTCTCTCTCTCTCTCTCTATCTCTCTCTCTGTCTCTCTCTCTGTCCTCTCTCTCTGTCTCTCTCTGTCTCTCTCTGTCTCTCTCTGTCTCTCCGTCTCCTCTCTCTCTCTCCCCCCCCCAGCTCTGTGCCTCAGTCCGGCTCTGAAGGCCGTTCTTATTACCGGCACAGAGCGCAGGTCAGGATGGCAAGCCAGCAGCGTACCATTAAAATCTAATGGATGGAATCTCAGCAGGCTCTGCCTGGCTGTTTCACAGGCCACACAATCTACAGGATCTCATCTGCTGCAACGTTTTATCTGCCCGCTATTCTATTCCACAGGTTTTAGACTTTTCTCATTCTGTCATTAGAATATCTCGGCATTTTCAGACTTCTAATTCTGTGTTTTATGTTTATTAGGATATCATGGTGGATTCTGGGGCAGTTGCTGGACAATTGGAAATAAATACAGGAYGATTGTTGGCTTGTTGGTGAAACTTCACAAACTATATTGATTATCTTCACCAGGCAAAGAACGTCAACACTATTTCAGCCAAAACAATAAGAACGTCCTTCTCTGAGGATAATAAACTCTTCAATACCAGTCCTAATTCATTTAGTTTTAGATTTTGTTTTCCTGGTTCCCTTGAAAACTAACTAAAAATAGTAAAAATCTGATCATAATCCACTGTGCTATCCTATTTCTGCCTAGCTGTCCCTTCACCTCTACACGTTATGCAAATAAATGCATATCCATGCAAATTCTTAAAWGGGAGACGGTAGAATTTGAATATTGTTTCTTTAAAGCTGCATGCTGGCACTCCGTATCTGAAAGCGTGTCTGTGTGAATACTGAGGATCTCTTTGTCATGTTAGCCAGAGGCCTGGGTGAAGCAACACATGCAGGACGGACGGACAGAGATGGGTTGGGTCTCTGCACAGAGAGACGGCCCTAATTGGGGAAAGGGGGGGACTAGGGGGGCGGTGTGAGAGGAGCTTGGGGAGTTGGAGTGGAGGAGAGGGGGTGAGGGGAAGATGGGGATTTAGAAAGATGAGCGAGTGCAGAGGTGGTATGTCAGGGGATGTGAGGAGAGAGAGAGTGGGGCAGGTGAGGAGGTGGAGGGTTGGTTGTTGGTGGGAGAGAGTGGGACAAGAGGAGGGTTGGTTGTTGGTGGGACAGGTGGCGGGTTGGTTGTTGGTGGGAGAGTGGGACAGGTGGGGAGGTGGAGGGTTGGTTGTTGGCGGGAGAGAGTGGGACAGGTGAGCAGGTGGAGGTTGGTTGTGTGCGAAGAGTGGAACAGGTGAGGAGTGGAGGGTTTGTGTTGGTGGGAGAAGAGTTGGGACAGGTGAGGAGATGGAGGGGTTTGGTTGTTGGCGGGAAGAGAGTGGGACAGGTGAGAGGTGGAGGGTGGTTGTTGGTTGGGAGAGAGTGGGACAAGGCGAGGAGGTGGAGGTTGGTTGTTGTGGGAGAGAGTGGGACAGGTGGAAGGTGGGGGTGGTTGTTTGGTGGGAGAGAGTGGGACAAGGCGAGGAGGTGAGGGTTGTTGTTTGGTGGGAGAGGTGGACAGGCGAGGAGGTGGAGGTTGGTTGTTGGTGGGAGAGAGTGGACAGGTGGAAGAGTGGAGGGTTGGTTGTCTTGTGGTAGAGAGTGGGACTAGAGGAGGGTTGGTTGTGGTGGAACAGGTGGAGGGTTGGTTGTTTTTGATAGATCAAGATAGACCTTGGATAGACTTGAAGACCAGGATAGACCATAATGAATAGACCAAATTGATAGACCATTGATAGACCATTGATAGACCCAGAATAACCGGACCAGATGCAGTCAGTTGAGTTGGATCAGAAGGTTAAGGGGTTTCTTCGACCAGGCCGAAGAGCCTAGCTTGTCTACGGTTGAATTGGCTGGCTGGTTAGCCGCATTGGCTGGCTGGTTGGCTGGCTGATTGAGAAAATGTGTTAGCTGGCCTACCGGTTAGCTGGCCTGGTTGCAGATTGGGTTGGTTAGCTGGCTGGCTGGCCTGGCTGGCTGGCTGGGGGAATATAAAGCCAGGGCTAAGACTAAAACCCCTAAGTAGAGGAGGGAGTAGGAAAGAGCGTGGGGGGGAGAAGAAGAGAGTGGGTAGAGAGAGTGTGCTCAGTAATCTCTGTTTCTTTCATCTACTCTTTCCATTCCTCCCCCCTCGAAACAGCTCTCTCTTCTCTCAAATTCCCCTTTATCTTTTTGTCCTCCAATTTGTTTCTCCCAACTCTCCTGTCACGCTCTCTCTCTCTCTCTCTCTGTCATTTTCTCACTCACTTTCCTGGCTGCTGCTGGCTGGCTGGTTGCTGGGCTGGCTGGCTGGCAGTTGGCTGGCTGGCTGGCTGGTTGGTTGGTCAGTTGCTGGCTGACTTGAGAAAGCGTTGGCTGGCTAACTGGTGGATAAGCTTGGCTGGCTGGTTGGCCGGGGTTGGTTTGCCTGGTTTTTGCTGGTTTGCTGTTTGGCTGTTTGCTGCTGGTTGGCTGGCTGTTGGTTTGGGCGGTTTTGCTGGGGGGATATAAAACTGGCTTAAATAACTAATCCCCAGTGTAGCGGGGAGAGGGGAGGTGGTTGAAGAGAGGGGGAGAGTGATGGGGGAGAGAGAAGTGCTCAGTTAAATCTCTCCTCTCCTCCCTTCATTCTTTCCCTCCCTCGACAGCTCTCTTTTTTAACCAATTCCTCCTCTCTATCTAATTATTTTTTCTCCATTCTTTCTCAAACTCTCTCTCTCACTTCACTCCGTAATCCTTTATTTCCTCTGTAATTTCTCACGGCAGGAGGAAGTGACTTTTGTCTTGTTAAGTTCAACCGCCAAATGAAAACCCCAACAAACCTGGCTGGGTGTAGCATTTAACCCACCTGGGTTGTCCTGACCTTTCCCTTTGTGACGTCTGTTTGTATTGCAGTGGTTTTCTGTTGTAAGAGTGCCATCCACACAGTGGGTTCCCTCTCTCACACTGCTGAGCCGGGTTTCGCCGCGTCGCCCCAGCTATCGTTCGGGACAGCGATCTCCGATCAGACTCATTGCGCCCTGGTCCCACTTAGACCGACATCAAGAACAACACTGGGTCGATCGTCCATGTTGACACCAATGGGAAACACCGGCTGATGGCAGAGAGACAGTGTGGAGGAAGACCTGCTCGAATGTAGGCTGTGTTGGGAAAGGATGTGAGCTGTGGCAGAGGCAGCAGGCCCTGTACGTGATGTCCAGACGCTATGTCAGGGGACCAGAAGTGTGCTGTCTCAACTGACTGATAACCCCTGGTCTCTACCT
>NW_019942672.1:124272-143302 GCF_002910315.2 Salvelinus sp. IW2-2015 | reverse complement strand
AGGAAGTGACTTTTGTCTTGTTAACAGTTCAACCCCAAAATGAAAACCCCACAACAACCTGGCTGGGTTAGCATTTAACCCACCTGGTTTCCTGACCTTTTCCCTTTGTGAACGTCTGTTTGTATTTGCTAGTGGTTTCTGTTGTAGAGTGCATCCACAAGTGGGTTCCTCTCTAACATGCTGCAGCCGGGTTTGCCGGTGACCCCAGTTACTCGTTGGGCACACGGACTCTCGCCCAGACCTCTATTGCGCTTGGTCCCACTAGAACCGACAAAGAACAACACTGGGTCCGATCTCCATGTTGACACCATGGGGAACACCGGCTGATGGCGAGAGGACAGTGTGGAGGGAAGACCTGCTCGCGAATGTAGCTGTGTTGGGAAGGATGTGAGGCTGTGGCAGAGGCAGCAGGCCCTGTACTGTGATGTCAGACCTAATGTCAGGGGACCAGAAGTGTGCTGTCTCAACTGACTGATACCCCTGTCTCTACCTCCGATAATAATAGCCACACCACAACACACATCTGCCTCCAGAGCTGCAATGTATTAGCTACTTTATATTCTTTGTCTGGAATCAGAGGAGAGTAGAGATGTAGAGTAGAGGATGCTAGAGTAAGAGGAGTAGAGTAGAGGATGTAGAGTAGAGGATGTAGAGTTAGAGGATGTAGAGTAGAGGATGTAGAGGACTGTAGAGTAGAGGAATGTAGAGTAGAAGGATGTAAGACGTAGAAGGATGTAGAGTAGAGGATGTAGAGGAGAGGATGTAGAGGAGAGGATGTAGAGGAGAGGATGTAGAGGAGAGGAATGTAAGAGGAGAGAGGGAAGAGGAGAGGAGGGAGAGTGAATGTGGAAGGAGAGGAGGGAGAGTGAATGTGGAGGAGAAGGATGGGAAGTGGATGGGGAGGAGAGGATGGAGTGGTTATGGGAAGGAGAGGATGGAGTGGATGGGGAGGAGAGGAAATGGAGTGGATGGGCGAGAGAGGAGTGCGATGGGGATGAGAGAGGAGGAGAGATGGACGAGGGGAGGATGGACGTGGATGGGGAGGAGAGGACTGGAGAGGGGAGGATGGAGTGGATGGGGAGGCAGAGATGGAGAGGGGAGATGGAAGTGGATGGGGAGGAGAGGATGGGAGAGGAGGAGAGACTGAGTGAATGGAGAGGATGGAGTGGGGAGGAGAGATGAGTGAATGGAGAGGATGGAGAGGAGAGAGAGAGGGGGAAAAGAGAAAGAAATTTGTGGTTTTTTTTGAAGGCTAGCGGTAGGATGGGAGAGAGGGGAGAGGGATGTAGAGAGGGGAGGAGAGGAATGTAGAGGGGAGAGGGATGTAGAGGGTACGGGATGGAGAGAAGGGGAGATGGATGAGGAGACGAGGGGCAGGAGGAAAGAGGAGAGAAGGGGGAGAAGAGGTAGAGGGAGGAAATAGTGGTCAACAGAATAACAACAGCAACATTGGTTTGCCTAAGTCTGCAACCCACATCACCTGGAGGGAGGATGGATGGATGGAGGAGAGAGAGAGGTGGACGATTGAGACAGACAAACAAAAGATATGAGACAGAAGCTTGGAGAGCAGAAGGATGCTTGTTGGAGAAGGAACGGAGGAGCTGTTAAGAGCGAGGAGATGTTGTCTTGTTGGAGAAGGAAGGGCGAGAGAGATGCTTGTTGGAGAAGGAAGGGCGAGAGAGATGCTTGTTGGAGAAGGAAGGGCGAGAGAGATGCTTGTCAGTTGTACCCCTTCTGGATGGAAAGAGGGTTTGTGTTGGAATGTTCTGGACATTTGCTCCTGCTGAGTTTGTGTGATCTTGAGTGAAATAGATCAATCTATTTGTTTGTACACACACACACACACACACACACAGCTTTGTCTTACTAAAATCCTATTTTCCGTAAACCTAACACTTACCCAAACCTCACCCAAACTCCTAACCCTAAACCTAACCTCTAACCCTAAAATAGTGTTTTTACAAGTGAGGACCGGCAAAACGTGACACAGACAGACAAACAGACAGACAGAGCCTACTCTCGTTTTGTTGTATCGGGATCTTGTTGGTGTCCTTGGGTCAGGACTGTCATTCAAACTCACATGCTTCCTGTCAACCCAAATGGGCTGGACAATGACAGTTCCAGGAATCTGGCAACTCATATTCTTTTTATTTGGTGAGTGTGAGTGCCATATTTAAGATAAGATAGGCTCAAGGTGCTTTTAATAATAGAAGACAGATGGGCTCACAACCCTCAGACAGATCAAACAGACAGGCAGACTCACCACCCTCAGACAGATAAAACAGACAGGCAGACTTACCACCCTCAGACAGATAAAACAGACAGGCAGACTTACCACCCTCAGACAGATAAAACAGACAGACAGACTCACCACTCTCAGACAGATAAAACAGACAGACTCACCCTTCAGACAGACAGGCAGACTTACCACCCTCAGACAGATAAAACAGACAGACAGACTCAGCCTTCAGACAGACAGACAGACAGGCAGACTCACCACCCTCAGACAGATAAAACAGACAGGCAGACTCACCCCTCAGACAGACAGACAGGCACACTCACCTCTCAGACAGACAGACAGGCAGACTCACCCCTCAGACAGGCAGGCAGACAGACAGACACTCACCCCTCAGACCGGCAGGCAGACAGACAGACACACCACCCTCAGACAGATAAAACAGACAGGCAGACTCACCACCCTCAGACAGATAAAACAGACAGACAGACTCACCCTTCAGACAGACAGACACTCACCACCCTTAGACATATAAAAAAACAGGCAGACAGAAACACTCACCCCTCACAGGCAGACAGACTCACCCCTCAGACCGGCAGACATACTCACCCCTCAGACCGCAGACAACAGACAGGACTCAACCCCTCAGACAGGCAGACAGACAGACTCACCCTCACAGACAGAGCAGACTCACCTCAGACAGGCAGACAGATCCCCCTCAGGCAGGCAGGCAGACAGACAGACAACTCAAACCTCTCAGACAAGGCAGGACAACAGGAACTCACCCCTCAGACAGGCAGAACAGAGCAGACACTCACCCCTCAGTCAGCAGAGACAGACGACTCACCCTCGACAGGCAGACATACACCAAACCCCTCAGACAGGAGACAGACTCACCCCTCAGACGGCAGACAGACAGACTCACCCTCAACAGCACAGGCAGACAGACAGACTCACCCCACAGGAAGGCAGGCAGACAGAGCAGACTCAACCCCTTCAGACAGGGCAGACAGACAGACTCACCCCTCAGACAGCAGACAGACAGACTTCACCCCTAGACAGACAGACAGCAGTACCCCAGGACAACAGACAGCGACTCAACCCCTCATGACAGGCAGCAGACAGACAGTCACCCCCAGTTAGCAGACAGGCCAGATGCACCCCTACAGACAGGCAGACAGAGCTACTCACCCTCAGGCAGAGCAGACAGGAGCACGTCACCCCTCAAGCACAGCCAGACAGGCTCACCCCTCAGACAGGCAGACAGACGACACTACTCCTTCAGCACGCGACAGACACTCAGGCAGGCAGACAGACACTCACCCCTCAGACAGGCAGCAGACACTCAACCCTCAGACAGGCAGACAGAGCACTCACCCTCAGATACGACAGACAGGCAGACTCACCCTAGCACAGACAGACGACAGACCCCCAGACAGGCAACGCAGACTCACCCCTCAGACAGGCAAAACAGAGCAGGACTCACCCTTCAGACAGGGCAGACAGACAAAGACTCACCCTCCCAGACAGCAAGCAGCGTCAGGCAGACAGACAGACACTCACCCTCAGACAGGCAGACAGACTAGACACTCCACCCCTCAGACAGGCAGGAGCAGACAGAGACTCACCCTCAGACAGACAGGCAGGCAGACAGACAACTCACCCCTACAGACAGGCAGACAGACAGGAGAACACTCACCCCTCAGACAGAATGCAGACAGACAGACGAGACTCACCCTCATTCAGCAAGGCGGTAGACAGACAGACCTACCCCTCAGACAGCAGACATGACGGAGACACTCACCCCTCAGACAGGCAGACAGACGAAGACTCACCCTGCAGACAGCGCAGGCAGGACTACCTAACAGGGACAGACAGGCACTCACCCTCAGGACAAGAGCAGACAGACAACTCACCCCGCGACAGGACAGACGAGCGACTTCACCCCTCAGACAGGCAGACAGACAGACTCACCCCTCGCAGACAGATGTTTCATATGGTGCCTCAGCTCTGCTCCTTGTCTAAATCCAATATGCCCCTGGTGGGGGGGTGAAGGGCAGGTCCCCCCAGGGAGCGTGTTGGGCAGGTAAAGCCCTTAGGCTCGTACACCCCCACCCTTGCACGTTCTGTACCCCCTCCACCCTGCCCGTTCTGCTACCCCCCCTCCACCCTGCCGTTCTGTACCCCCCCCCCCACCTTGCACGTTCTGTACCCCTCCACCCTGCCCGTTCTGTACCCAGAGAGGATGCTTAGCTCATTGTCACAGCAAGCTGCCTGCCACCAAAGTCTCCCTCCTTTCCAGCCCCTCCCTCCCCCATTATCACCCTGATAATTTGATGTTAGGTTATTCGTAGCTAATGATTTAAGCTGTGGGATGTCTATAGAATAGAAACCGTTTTTAGCCCTTGAGTCTCTCACTGCCACCACTCATCATCTCTGAACATTAAAGCTTCATGTCTCTTGTATGTCGGTTATTAGCCTGATTTTAATTATTTCATGAGATGATTTTAACTCTATTAGACTTTTTTAATTAATCCTTCTTCAACAAGTTCATTTGAGTGATTAAGTCTGTTGTGTTTGATTAGGCACCAAATTTTACAGGTTGTGTATTGAATGGAAAATACATGAATTATTAATAATGAATAAACTGTTGTTCACACTATAATACATAAAATGTTTCTTCGTTTTTAAGCATGTTACAATCATTTAGTGTTGATAAAACATTTATAATGGCTTATCAATGAAGGTGTTGTGTGGGGCGTTGTGTTCTGCTGTGTGATGTTTGTGTTTGCCGTGATGATGTTGCTGTTTACGTTTGATTATGTTGTGTTTGCGTTGGGTGATGTTTGTGTTTTACGTGGATTGATGTGTGTTTACGTTGATTGATGTTGTGTTTGCGTTGGGTGATGTTGTTTGCGTTGTGTTGATGTTGTGTTTACGTGGTATGGGTTGTGGTTTACGTTGGGATGTTGTGTTTACGTTGGGTGATGTGGTTACGTGGGTGAGTTGTTTTAGTGTGGTGTTAGTGTTAACGTAAACTAAAATGTTTTCTAATGGTTGTGTTTTGCGTTGTGTTAACGTAACTAAATGTTTTCTAATTGGTTGTGTTAACATTACTAAATGTTTTCTAATGGTTGTGTTTGTGTTGTTGCTAAGTTAACTAATGTTTTTCTAATGGTTGGTTTAACGTTAAACTAAATGTTTCTAATGGTTGTGTTTTTCGTTGTGGTTAACGTTACTAAAGTTTTCTAATGGTTGTGTTAACGTTACTAATGGTTTTCTAATGGTTGTGTAACGTTAACTAAATGTTTCTAATGGTTGTGTTCTCAGGAGGTTTCTCAGCGGTGCCCAAGTTCTGCTTTCCCCTTAACGATGTGGGAGAGGTTAGGATTCTGTCCCCTGCTTCCCTTGTTAAAAATTCCTGTACTCTGTGTGGCACACACACACACACACACACACAATTCATATGTATTAGAAACTGCGAGAGCTGTGTATTGTGGCACATAATGGAGCTTAGCTACAGGGGGGAGTCTGCTGTTAACCCCCTTATCTGCTGTCAACCCCCTATCTGCTTGTCAACCCCCTGTCTGCTGTAACCCCCCGTCTGCGTTGGATGTCAACCCCCCGTCTACTTTCAACCCCCCGTCTGCTGTTAACCCCGTCTGCTGTTAAACCCCCGGTTCTGCTGTTAAACCCCCGTCTGCTGGGGTAACCCCCCGTCTGCTGTTAACCCCCCGTTGCTTTAACCCCCCGTCTGCCTTGTTAACCCCCCGTCTACCTGTCAACCCCGTCTGCTGTCAACCCCCCGTCTGCCTGTCAACCCCCCGTCTTTGCTTGTCAACCCCCGTTGCTGTTAACCCCCCTTCTGCTGTTGAACCCCCCGTCTGGCTGTTAACCCCCGTCTGCTGTTAACCCCCCGTCTCTGTTAACCCCCCGTCTGCTGTTAACCCCCTCTGCTGTTAACCCCCCCGTTGCTGTGTAACCCCCCGTACTGCTTGTTAACCCCCCGTCTGCTGTTAACCCCGTCGGCGGGTTAAACCCCCCGTCGGCTGTTAAAAAAAAAAAAAAACCCCCCCGTCCGGCTGTTAACCCCCCGTTGCTGTTAACCCCCCCGTCGGCTGTTAACCCCCCGTTCTGCTGTTAACCCCCCGATCGGCTGTTTAGCCCCCTATAGTGCTGTTCTCTGTTGCTTCCGTGTACCAGTCTGAGAACATATCTCTAGAAACTTGGTACCGTCTGAGTAACTATATCTCTAGACTTGCTACCAGTCTGCAGACTATATCGGCTGAGACTTGTACCAGTCTGAGTAACTTATAATCTCTAGACTTGCTACCAGGGCTTGAGTAACTATATCTCTAGACTTGAGTACCAGTCGTGAGTAACTATATCTTCTAGACTTGCTACCAGTCTCATAACTATATCTCTAGACTTGGTACCAGTCTGAGTAACTAGAATCTCTAGACTTGGTACCCACTCTGAATAACCGATATCTCTAGACGGTGGTACCAGTCTGAGTAACTATATCTCTAGACTTGGTACAGTCTGAATAACTATATCTCTAGACTTGCTACCAGGTCTGAGTAACTATATCTCTAGACTTTGGTACCAGTCTGAAGTAACTATATCTCTAGGAACTTGGTACCAGGCTGATTAACATATATCTCTAGACGTGGTACCAGTCTGAGTAAGTATATCTCTAGACTGGGGCGTACCAGTCCTGAGCTAATATTCTCTAATTGCTACCCAGTTACTGAGTAATATATCTTAACTTTGAGTACCAGTCTGCAGTAAACTATATCTCTGAGACTTCGGTACACTCTGAATAACTATATCTCTAGATGTACCAGTCTGAGTAACTATAATCTCTAGACTTGCTACCAGTGCTGAGTAACTATATCTCTATACTTGGTACCAGTCTGAGTTAACTATATCTCTAGACTTTGGACTACCAGTCTGAAGTAAACTTACCTCTAGACTTGTACAGTCTGAATAACTATATCTCAGACTTGGTACCAGTCTGAATAACTATATCTCTAGACTTGGTACCAGTCTGAGTAACTATATCTCTAGACTTGCTACCAGTCTGAGTAACTAATATCTCTAGACTTGGTACCCAGTCTGAGTACTATATCTCTAGGAACTTGGTACCAGTCTGAGTAACTATATCTCTAGGACTTGGGTACCAGTCTGATAACTATATCTCTAGAACTTGGCTACCAGTCTTGAGTAACTCATATCTCTAGACTTGCTACCAGTCTGAGTAACTATATCTTACTAGACTTGGTACCAGTCTGGGAAACTATATCTCTAGACTTGCTACCAGTACTGAGTAACTATATATCTCTAGACTTGCGTACCAGTTATGAGTAAACTATATCTCTAGACTTGCTACCCCAGTCTGAATACTATATCTCTAGACTTGGTACCAGTCGGGAGTAACTATATCTCTAGGACTTGTCTACCCAGTCTGAGTAACTTATCTCAGACTTGGTACCAGTATGAGTAACATATCTCTAGACTTGGCTTACCAGTCTTGAGGAACTATATCTCTAGACTTGCTACCAGTCTGAGTTAACTATATCTCTAGACTGTGGTACCAGTCTGAATAACTAATCCTAGACTTGGGTACCCAGTCTGGGTAACTGGTATCTCTAGGAACTTGCTACAGTCTGAGTAACTATATCTTAGACTTGCTACCAGTCTGAGTAACTTATATTCTCTAGACTTCGGTACCAGTCTGAGTAACTATATCTCTAGACTTGCTACCAGTCTGAGTAACTATATCTCTTAGAACTTGGTACCAGTCTGAAGTAGACTAATGATCTCTAGACTTGGTACCAGTCTGGAATAACTTATCTCTAGACTGGTACCAGTCTGAGTAACTATATCTCTAGACTTGTACCGTCTGAGCTAACGTATATCTCTAGACTTTGGTACAGTCTAGTAACTATATCTCTAGACTTTGGTACCTCTGAGTAACTATATCTCTAGACTTGGGACAGGTCTGAGTAACTGATATCTCTAGACTTGGCTTACCAGTCTGAGTAACTATAGCTTCTAGACTGTACCAGTCTGAGAACTTATATCTCTAGAAACTTGGTACCAGGTTTCTGATAACTATACCTCATAGACTTGCTTACCAGTCGAGTAACTATATCTCTAGACTTGCTACCAGTATGAGTAAACTATATCTCTAGACTTGCTACCAGTCTGAATAACTATATCTCTAGACTTGGTACCAGTCTGAGTAACGATATCTCTAGACTTGCTACCAGTCTGAGTAACTATATCTCTGGAGAACTTGGTACCAGTAGGAGTAACTATATCTCTAGAACTTGGGGTACCAGTCTGAGTAACCTATATCTTCTAGCGACTTGCTACCAGTCTGAGTAAACTATATCTCTAGACTTTGGGACCAGTCTGAATAACTATATCTCTAGACTTCGGTACCAGTCTGAGTAACTATATCTCTGGACTTGCTTACCAGTCTGAGGAACTATATCTCTAGACTTGTACCAGTCTGAGTAACTATATCTGCTAGACGTGGTACCGCAGCTGAGAACTATATTTCTCTAGACTTGCTACCAGTCTGAGTAAACTATATCTCTAGGACTGGTACAGTCTGAATAACTAGTATCCTCTAGACTTGGTTACCAGTCTGAATAACTATATCTCTAGACTTGTACCAGTCTGAGTAAACTATATCTCTAGACTTTCGTACCAGTCTGAGTAACTATATCTCAGACTTGGTACCGTCTGAGTAACTATATCTCTAGACTTGGTACCAGTCTGAGTAACTGATATCTCGAGACTTGGTACCAGGGGTAGTAACTAATCTCTTAGACTTGTACCAGTTCTGGTTAACTATTATCGCTATTACTTGCCTACCAGGTCTGAGCTAACTATATCTTCTAGACTTGGTACCAGTCTGAATAACTATATCTCTAGGACTTGGTACCAGTCTTGAGTTAACTATATCTCTAGACTTGGTACCAGTCTGAAGTACTATATCTCTAGACTTGGTACCAGTCTAGTAACTATATCTCTAGACGGGTACCAGTCTTGAGTAAGATATCTCTAGACTTGGACCAGTCTGAGGAAACTATATCTTTCTAGACTTCTACCAGTCTGAGTGAAACTATAGCTCTAGACTTGCTACCAGTCTGAGTAACGATAATTCTCTAGACCTTGCTGACCAGGTCTGAGTAAACTAGTATCTCTAGACTTGGTACCAGTCTGAGAATATATCTCTTAGATTGGTACCCAGTCTGAATAACTATATCTCTAGACTTGACCAGCTCGGAAATAACTATATCTCTAGACTTGCGACCAGTCTGAGAACTATATCTCTAGACTTGCTACCAGGTTCTGAGGAACTATGGGTTATCTCTAGACTTGCTACCCAGTCTGAGTAACTATATCTCTAGACTTGCTACCAGTCTGAGTAAACATATATCTCTAGACTTGCTACCAGT
Organism: Salvelinus sp. IW2-2015; assembly: GCF_002910315.2. Lineage (NCBI taxonomy): Eukaryota > Metazoa > Chordata > Actinopteri > Salmoniformes > Salmonidae > Salvelinus > Salvelinus sp. IW2-2015. Next base: position 133,591 of record NW_019942672.1, on the reverse strand, counting down.
CGAGTAACTTATATCTCTAGCTTGCTTACCAGTCTGAGTAACTATATCTCTAGACGTTGCTACCATGTCTGATGAATATTTTATCTCGATTTGGAAGTAGCCATCTGTAGAGGATCTCTCTTATTTTTGCTTCCTGCGAGAATGATGTGAAAAGGGTTGTTGTTTTTTTGCATGGAAGACAACACAGCTGAACTGCTGCCATTCTAGTGATGAAACTGCATAGAGAACACCTCCAACTCTCACAGCACTCACAGTTAGGCGACCCATATAAGCGGGGGGGGAAAGGTTTCGTTAGGCGATCTTGGCCGTTCTAGTCAGCGTTGGTTGGACACTTAGTGCTAGGTGCAGTAGTTAGCCACTTTAGCCTCCAAAAATGTCCTTATTTTAAAAGAACCAAAAACAGATTTAGTTGTTCACTGACTCAAGTATAGATCATTCGCTCTAGTACTGTATCTGTAAGGATTAAATCATATCTTGGAAAAAGTGTTATGTTGGAACAATGTCTTGTGTATCGCTATCTGCCAAGTGCAGTAGTGCTTGGCTACTTCTGGTTATAAATATCTTCATAATAATGTTAGTGTAAGTTTGTTGTGTCGCTCCTTTTGCTGTTATAATGTACAATAGTCTGGTTAGCTGAAAAACTCAAACCATTACATGTTCACAACTTCATTTTCACGATCTGTCTGAAACACTGATGAATGTCCCATTTTGTTTGTCCCAATGAATGTTTGGTATTTTTGTCCGTAGGTGACTGTGTGTAATACATCCTGGTAATTGGTTGTGTTGAAAAGGTGTTTGTCTCTGTCCCCTGGCCTGTGTGCGTGGCGTGCGTGCGTGCGTGCGTGCCTGTTCAGGGTGCCAGAGGGCAGGTTGGGCCAGAACTTGTACCTTTGTGCTGGACGGACATCGAGAGCAAGCAGAGTTTGGCTTCTGATAGACTCACGTCCGGCTGCCGCGTCTGCGATCTGTTCTGCTCGGTACGGGACACATACATTACCAAATGAGCTAATTTTCAACAAGGCCCAGCTTATCTCTTCCTACTGGCCGATGGAATCAACCGGTTACGCAAATCCAGTTCACTAGTTTCTATTATTTTTAGAAATGGATTTTGTTCACCAATTATTATAACGTATTGAGGAAAGACGTATTTGTATCGTTAGTAGTCATAAATAAATACAATATAAAGTTGTAATATCCTCACTCACTCTTGATTAATTATTGCAGATTACGTTTCTTTAATTGATTGTGGAGACGGTTGAGGTTTTTGGAAAGTGAAAGGAAAACTCAAATGTAGAGGATTGGGATAGTGTTTCTTTGGAAGCGGTATGCATCCGAATGTTAGCCTCTTGAAGTTAGTCATTACAGAATTTTACTAAAACTCCTGAATTCCCCCATTTTTAATAATTATTTCATTTAGTTATTTTATCCAGGACAAACCAATTGTGGGAAGTCCAACCTTATCAATGACAACTATGGAAGTATTGTTTTAGTAGTAGATTGAAGATTGTAGGTTTCAACTCCTCTCGAGATATTGTTAGCGCAGATTTATCTCAAATATTATGTCATCTTTTATTATTGCACAGAAAGATATCTAAGTAAAAATACATTGAAAAAATGTTTTATTTAGTTTTTAATGGACCTTTTAAATTTAAACCACATTTTATGTTAACACTTGACAATGCTCCTTTTAATAAGAAACATTTAATTAGATAAAAACAGTATATTGAATTAAGCACAGGAGCTTAATGGGAATTTCACCAATAAAAAAAAACTATAATAAAAAAATAAAAATAAAAATTGGGGGGATATTGACGGACAGTCGCAGGGGTTTTTTTCTTGTTCCTTGATGAGCTGGCTGTCGAGAGGAGCTCGTACCCCCCGCCCCTGCCTCCGCCCCTCCACTCCCCCGGACAGCCCACACCATGCCCTTTGTTCTCTCTCTCTTTCTCGTTATTCAAGCTAAACTGGCCACAGAAGCACGGCAAATGGAAAGCCGCCGGCCCATCTTTATGCATGAACCCTCGCTGCCAATTAGCAGAGACTCCATGGCCCCTGCTTTCTGATCCTACATGGCTAATTCATTTGACATATGATGTATACAATTCATTATGCATTCTGAGTAGTTTGCATGGCTTGCTGCATTCATCATAAGAAATGTATAGAAAGTTTTTACTCTTCTGTTGTGTGTGTGTGTGTGTGTGTTTTTAAGACTTCACAGTTCTGTGTGTTGTGGCCTGTTTATTCTATGTTTGCCGGCGTAAATAGACCCACTTGGGGGAAAAAGATTAGTGAAAATATTTTAAAAACATAATAAACAAAAGATGCATATTTTTGGATATCTCATGGTTTATACATGTGAAATATGTACAAATGTGATTTTTCACATCAATGACAGAGAGTAAAGACCTGCGTCTCAAGTTTATTCTGTTGTTTTTATCAAAGATACACAACTGGGAAGTAGTTGATATCTTAGATAAACCAATCCAAGTTGTGATCATATTGAATAATATCGTTGTTAATCTGATGTTTGTAATCATATAAAAACAGGATAGATACAAAGTTTAGACGATCAAACAAGGTCCTGTGACGGATATTTCTAGCGAGGCTACCTTCATTAAAGTGGTTTGGTTCCCGGACATAAAAACCAAAAGAATTAAAACCATTTTGCGGTCCCTGTGATTGCTTGAAAGTGCTTGGCACTATAAAAATTGTCACCTATGCTACACAAGGAAGTGGCTTAATGACTAGCGACAGTTTTACATGGCCAGGGCTTGTAGTGCTGCGACTAAATCCCCAGGCCAAAAGGCCGTGCTACTTCAGCCAAAAACCTTTGTAAAGAGTACAAAGCTTTGATGGGTACAATCTTTCTTCCTTCCCCGTCGACCCCCATCCTCCGCCTCCTCTCTTTCCTTTGGTAATTCTTTTCACATTTTAGGGAGAAACCGCTTCGCGACATGTGAGAAAGAGTCGCTGATGAAAAAAAAGGCGGTTTTCCTTGATTTTATTTGGCGGCTGAGAATTGGGGTTCCCTTTTCGGACTCGGTTAGCGCTCCGTTAGTGGGTCACTGAGCGGGACGCCGCGAGGGCATTTCCTTCCCAGTACTTAACCTCTAAACCCGGAAAGGTAAAGTGGTAATCAAATCTTCCAGTGACCAGCTACAAGGTGCAAGTTACTGGGTGTGGAGGAATTAGACCTGGCCAGGGAATAGAAATAAACACACACAGTACTTTATGGCAGCAAAACACGGAACGCGGCTACGTCCTTAACAACGCCTAGGTTACTAATCAACATGAACAACCTAGCCAAAGATATACACGTATTTTATTTGCCCTGAAATGGATTGCAGAGATTGCAGTTGGTTTATTATTTGATAATATCTCAACGCCAGGAAACATAACTCTCATCTCTCTGTTGCATTTGTTTAGTTGTAATTACATAAATTTATGTGCCTTACAGAAAAACACCAGGGAATTGATTTTGAGCTTTTTAGAGGAATATTTGTCTTCAACAGAATTTTATAATAAGAAGATTGGATTCCACGCTGGGACCATCCTCTAGTGTGGTGTTATAGTTGATGAGAGTCTGAGGGTGTTGGTGTTGTGGTAGGGGAACAGTCTGAGGTCGTGGTAGGGGCACAGTATGAGGGGTCGTGTTAGGTAACAGTTATGAGGTCGTGGTAGGGATACAGTATGAGGGTCGTGTAGGGATACAGTATGAGGGTCGTGGTAGGGGATTACAGATGAGGGGTCGTGGTAGGATACAGTATGAGGGGTCGTTGGTAGGGATGACAGTATGAGGGGTCGTGGTAGGGGATACAGGTCTGAGGGTCGTGGTAGGGGGATACAGTCTGAGGGGGCGTGGTAGGGGATGAAAGTATGAGGGGTCGTGTGGGTGGATACAGTCTGAGGGGTCGTGTAGGGGGACACAGTCTGAGGGGTCGTGGCTTAGGGAATACAGTATGAGGGTCGTGTAGGGGATACAGGATGAGGGTCGTGGTAGGGGATACAGTATGAGGGGTCGTTGGTAGGGGATACAGTATGAGGGGTCGTGCGTAGGGGATCAGTATGAGTCGTGGTAGGGGATACAGTATGAGGGGTCGTGGTAGGCGGATACAGTCTGAGGGGTCGTGGTAAGGGGACACAGTATGAGGGGTGTTGGTAGGGGATTACGTATTTCAGGGGTCGTGGTAGGGGAATACAGTATGAGCGGGTCGTGTGTTAGGGGATACAGTATGAGGGGTCGTTGGGGAGGGGATACAGTAATGAGGGCGTGGTAGGGGGATTACAGTCTGAGGGGTCGTGGGTTAGGGGACACAGTAATGAGGGGTCGTGCGTAGGGGATTACAGTGATGAGGGGTCGTGGGTAGGGGATTTACGTATGAGGGGTCGTGGTAGGGGATACAGTATGAGGGGTCGTGGTAGGGGATAACAGTCTTGAGGGTTCGTGGTTAGGGCGATACAGTCTTGAGGGGTCGTGGTAGGGGATACAGTCTGAGGGTCGTGTAGGGGATTACAGTCTGAGGGGTCGTGGGAGGGCATGTACAGTCTGAGGGTCGTGGTAGGCGGATACAGTATGAGGGGTCGTGGTAGTGGATACAGTCTTGGGGGTCGTGGAAGGGGATACAGTATTGAGGGGGCGTGTAGGGATACAGTCTGAGGGGTCGTGGTTAGGGCATACAGTATAGTGGGTGCGTGGTAGGACACAGTATGATGGGTCGTGGTAGGGGATACAGTATTGAGGGGGCGTGCGTAGGGGATACCAGTATGAGGGGGTCGTGGATAGGCGGATACAGTCTGAGGGGTCGTGTAGGGATACAGTCTGAGGGGTCGTGTAGGGGGATACAGTATGGGGGTCGTGTAGCGGATTACAGTATGCAGGGGTCGTTGGTGGGATACAGTCTGAGGCGTCGTTGGTAGGGGACACAGTATGAGGGTCGTGGTAAGGGGACACAGTATTGAGGGGTCGTGGTAGGGGCATTAATACCGTTATTCCGCATTAACACTGAGCTAAAGAGAGTCATGCGAAGAATTTATATTGGATTTTTGTGTATACAAGTTCGGAGGGGTCGTGGTGGGGATACAGTCTGAGGGGTCGTGGTAGGGACACCAGATGCAGCGCGGTCGTGGCGAGGGGACACAGTCTGAGGGGTCGTGCGTAGGGATACAGTATGAGGGGTTCGTGGTAGGGGATACAGTATGAGGGGTGTGGTTAGGGGATACGGTCTGAGGGGTCGTGTAGGGGTACAGTCTGAGGGCGCTGGTAGGGGATACAGTATGAGGGGTCGTGGTAGGGGACACAGTATGGAGGGGTCACACTATCTACCATGTGGTAGGGGATACAGTCTGAGGGGCGTCGGTGGTAGGGGATACAGTATGAGGGGTCCGTGGTAGGGGACACAGCTATGAGGGGTCGTGGTTAGGGGATACAGTGAGGGGTCGTTGGGGGGGTAGGGGATACAGTCTGAGGGGGTTCGTGGTAGGGGATACGTATGAGGGGTCGTGGGTAGGGATACAGTTATGAGGGTCGTGGTAGGGATACGTATGAGGGGGTCGTGTAGGGGATACAGTCTGAGGGGTCGTGGTAGGGACACAGTATGAGGGGTCGTGGTTAGGGATACATAAATGAGGGGTCGTGGTATGTATACAGTATGAGGGGTCGTGGTAGGGATAAGTATGAGGGGGTCGTGGTAGGGGATACAGTATGAGGGGTCGTGGTTAGGGGACACAGTTATGAGGTCGTTGGTGCTCGCATGAGGGTCGTTGGTTTATGTCGGATACATATGAGGGTCGGGGTAGGGGTACAGTATGAGGGGTCGTCGTAGGGGATACAGGATTGAGGGGTCGTGGTAGGGGAGATTACAGTATGAGGGGTCTGGTAAGGGGATACAGTAGGGGTCTTGGTAGGCCGGGATACAGTCTGAGGGTCGTGTAGGATACAGTATGAGGGGCTCGTTGGTAAGGCGGTACAGTATGAGGGTCGTGTAGGGCGATACAGTATTTAGGGTCGTGGTAGGGATACTTGAGGGGTCGTGGTTAGCGGGATACAGTCTGAGGGGTCGTGGTAGGGGGATACCAGTCTGAGGGGTCGTGCGTAGGGGACCACACGCCCCACACTCCCCCCTCGACCCCCCCCCGCTCACACCCCCACGACCCAACCTCCCCCCACCGCCCCCCCCCGCTCAGACTCCCTACCCAGCCGCACCTCCCCCCACCCATACCCCCCACCTCGGCCTCCATAATCACCCGCGACGAAAGCAATCTTGAGGTCGTGGTAGGGATACAGTAATGAGGGGTCGTGGTAGGGATACAGTATCGGGTCCGTGGTAGGTGATACAGTCTGAGGGGTCGCTGGTAGGGGATACAGTATGAGGGGTCGTGGTAGGGGCATACAGTTATGAGGGTCGTGGTAGGCGATACAGATGAGGGGTCGTGGTAGGCGGATACAGGTATGAGGGCGTCGCGGATTAGGGGATACAGTATAGGGGTCGCGGTAGTCGGATTACAGTATGAGGGTCGTGGGCTTAGGGATACAGTATGAGGGCGTCGTGGTAGGGGATACCAGTATGAGGGTCGTGGTAGGGCATCTGACCCCAAAAGAAATATAAAGATACACATAAAGAGAAGACTAGCAGATCATACCAGAAAACCTTAACAAACAAGAAAGAAAACCAGGCCAAGAACGGTGGCAGGATCCTTTACGTTTTCTATGAACCGCCACTAATGAATATCAAGCTATATAAAGTATCATTTCTTATTAATAGTATAAATTCAGAAAGATGGAATCTGTGTCTTCCACTCGTATAGAAAAACGCACACATATACACAAAACCCACACGTATCACACTTGACCACCCATGCCATGCAAGCAATCCCCTTTAAAGCACCATCCTGTGCATATTGCACCCCAATGTAAAATGGTTGTTGAACTCTCCCTGACAGACGATTTAATCTGGACTGTGCTCATTATTGTATTACAGAGAGGAAGAATGAATCAGAACGGAGAGAGCGAAGGTGAGGGAGAGAGGGGCACCCCTATGCCATCCATTAGATTAAGACAACATTTCTAAAGTTAAGTATCTCCAACCTATTACTTCCTCATTAATAACCCAATTTCTCTGGCCAAACTTCCGCTCTCCTTTCATCATCTGATGGTGGCCCTCTTTGGGTGGCGGTTGCATGGCTCTCCCCAATATAATACAAAGGAGGAGGGGAGCCAAGGGACCAGGGCCCTCCATGCATGCTGACCCTTGCATTGTTCAAGAAATTTTCTTTTTTAGCAGCTCATCTGTGTTCCTGATAAATTGTAGTTTGGAAACACAGATTTCCTTACTTTGCAGTATTCACAAGGAATTGTGTTAATTATTGCTGAATTGTGTAAGGTATTGATAAGCATCTATGCGTTTCCAAGGAGTCTCCCAGCCAGTTCTTTGGTTAATCTTCATTTTATAACACACGTTTGAATGAACTCTGTCCTCTGTTTCTTCCTTCAATTATCTTAGGTCACAAGAATCTGAAGGGCTTTTAACATTCAAGAAATCATAGCTTTACTATTCAATTTTAGCAGGGCCTGATTGTGTTGTGATATAGATTAAATTGGGCTTATGAATTGAAGTTGTTTTACTTCGTACCAGGGTTGGGGTCCAATTTAATGGCCTAGATTAAATCAAGATCAAGTGTTAAACCCGCTAACGACACCCCAAAGCGGGGTGTTTGGCCGGTGTCGGAGCGGTGTAACTTGCATTTGGAGACTGTCAAATTCAGTGAGCTCCTGCTCGTGCAGTTGACCACACACACAGTAAGCAGGAATTGAATTTGAATTAGAATTAAAAGGAAGTAGAATGTAATTCAATCAAATTTAATGAAATTCTATTGTTATTTATTATTCACATTCACTATGTACAAAGGTTTAAAAATTACAGTGCAGTCTTGAAATATTCTAAAATAATTTTGTCATATTTTGAGATGTCTATTCTGCTGCATTTAATAAGTTGTTCAGATGCTAAAAGGATCGAGACTTTCATGTCCCAGCTTGGAATTGCTTTGAATTGCTTTTGAATGTAAATATTATTATCCGTGATAGGTGCAAATTCTATGTCAAATTCTCTTCCTGTGGGGTGTGTCCAATTCAAATGTGAAATTCATGGGGTTGCGAAATTCTGAATTGACCCCAATTCTGACGTCTACTTTTACGTATCCCTATTTACTATCAAAAAACAAATGGGATCAATTGACATGTTTAGTCCATCCTTTTAGTGGGTAATTATGTTGCATACATTACTTGCCTACTGTACTGCTGTAGAGGTATTTCCTCCATATCGTCCAATCATGTACGTGGAACGATGTGAATGGCTAGCTGAGTGTAGCGTGTGTGCGCGCGTAATTAGCGTTTCAATCGGTTGACGTCACTCGCGCTTTTAGAGACCTTGAAGATAGTGGTTCCCCTTGCTCTGGCAAGGGCCGCGGCTTTTGTGGGCATGGGTAACGATGCTTCGTGGTGTACTGTTGTTGATGTGTGCAGAGGGTCCCTTGGTTCGCGCGGGGGCGGACAATAAAGTTATACTGCTTACATTTGATGACCTGCTGACCCGGATCACTGGTTGCTGCGGAAAAGGAGGAGGTCGAAAGGGGTGAGTGTAACGATGTGAAATGGGTCTAGCTAGTTAGCGGATGGGCGCGCTAATAGCGTTTCAATCGGTGACGTCACTCGCTGTGAGCCTTGAAGTAGTGGTTCCCCTTTCTCTGCAAGGGCCGTGGCTTTTGTGAGCGATGGGTAACGATGGCTTCGTGGGTGACTGTTGTGATGTGTGCAGAGGGTCCCTGGTTCGCGCCCCGGGTCTGGGCGAGTGGACAGACTGAAAGTTAAACTTTGACATACGTTACAGTAGCCTATTCTCACCTCTGTTAGAGGGTTCCTCTGGTTATTGTCCTATCTGTCAGTGTCGCCTCTATCTTGGGCATGGCGGAGGATTAGGGAACTGGAAGCTTTTACTACTTTACCGGGCTGCCTACATGCAACTGGTCCTGAGTTGCTGTTGAAGAGCGTGCATGGCCAGAACAAATCTTACAGTGTGGGTAATGCAAGTTCGCTCAGTTACAAAGTTAATAAATAGTAGAGGCTGTCTTAAAAATCACCATGGCTGATCAACAAGTTCGTTTATACCTGTGCTGACATGCCTTCTTTTCTTTTGACTCACATTTTTTCAACACGGCTTCATACAAGTGTGTTATATAAAAATTTGTGAGGTGTGCTACTCATCCGATCTGTGGACTATAGGTGGTCGCGACACAGTCTTGATGTCCCTGAACAGAGTTAATGTGA